>NC_092632.1:49290429-49590429 GCF_039555335.1 Amphiura filiformis | reverse complement strand
TCTGAGCTCTTTTACATGATTAGGCCCTTCATAATTGATTTTGAGTTTACTGTTTCGCTCCGGCCTCCAAAATTGAGAATTGAAAATTGAAAATATGTAATTATTTGATTTTTATTTGACATTTTCTCAGTTAAATGACATTTAATTACATTAATTTGATACTCTCTTACTTTGATCATCTTGAACAAACAAATATCACCCCTGCATTTATCAATGTATAGAATCAACCAGGCTCAGTGCAGGGGGGGGCGACTGCACCCCAAATCTAAAAAGTATACAAAAAGTCCCAAAATATCACAATTTCCGAGCGTAGCTAGCAAAAAAATTAGATTTTTTACGCCTTTTATTCCAAAAAGGTCCAAAATGTTTGGGAAAAGTCTAAATCAGCACCCCCCCAAAAACAATTCCTGCGTACAGGCCTGAAATCAACCATAATTGCAAAATAACAGTGCCAAAATGTGACGGCTCATTTCAAAATAAAGAAAATAATAAGTAATTAACAATTAATAATTAAAAGTTACTTCATGCCTTTTTAAAAATCTTAAACAGTAAACTAACGATTAATTGGGAAGGGCCTTATGATTGATATACACACAATTTGGTAGGCAAATATGTCATTAAAACTGCCTAGCTCTTAGCCTGTAAACATGAAAAATGAAAGTTTATCCCTTGAACCTAATGTTTTGCTAACAAACAAGGACATATTTGTTGCAGGTCAGTTCAGGACAACTTGCTTGAAGGTTTCATATTTCTGTGGCATACTTATAGCTTCTGTATAGAGGAATATTTTATTGGGGTTAAATTTTCACAGTTTGGACTGAGCAGTATAAATTGATTATAAAATTCTTAGTTTTTAAATTCCAGCATCTTTCCATTGTCTATCTGCCTATTAAAAAACTATTTTATCTATTTTATTTGGATTTTAATTTTATGTTTACAAAGTTAAAAGCAAAAGGAGCAAAAATAAAACCCAAGTGAAACTTCTCTCTTGCCACTCATGCTAATACTATACTTTGCTATGATAGTGGTGGGTTTTATTGACTAAAAGTGATGGTGACAAGCTATGACAGATAGTGCTGACCCTTGCCCCATGGTTCAGGTATAATTGTCAACTCATGCTAGCTGCTCTACTTGATTTGTCATTATGACAATTAATACAATAAATCATTGGCAAAATCTTTGAGCCACTTTTAGTGTATGGATATTTTGGCATGAATCTATTAATACAACTTTTTGACTATGATAAATGGCAATTTTTAAAGAATGCTATATCTCAAGTTGATTTATTTGAATTTGCTCAAGTTTGCTATTCTAGTGATTTGAAAACAAGACATCAAACTGCTACATGCGGTTGTTATGCGATGCATGTAGAACTAAAGTCAATAGTAATTTTGTATGAACAATGATGGCGCTATTTATCTTAAATCTTGTTTGCCTGTTTGCATATTTGCAAGGGGTAGACACTGCTATAAAAAAAAATCAGCGAAATTTTCGTAAAACTTGCTATCATTAATGAAATTATTTTTGGCTACATTACACTGAAATTCTAAATAAAAACGCCCTCCATTTTAACACAGTTTATAGAATAATAATTATCAAAAAAGTGCACAAAAAGATTAATAATTTTACAAAGAAAGACACATCAAGGTTAGAAATAGCTTAAAAGTATCTGTTCAATAGTGTGAATGCTGTTGATATCCAGAATTGCAAATTATAAGATGTTTTGTTTAAAAATAAATTCAATCAAACCACCACTAACTGTGATTAGACTTTATGACAAACATGTCATAATAATCCGGCTGCAAAACTATTGTTTTATTGGGTTAGATGGTTTTGCCAGTTAAATTTTTTATTCTTTTGATTATTTTTCTATAGTTGGTACAAAATGCGATTATGGGGGTGTAGAATTGTCACCCCTGGGCAATTCAAGATTTCCAAGGTCAACGTTTATACATGGGTCAAAATTCAAAACTTCACAATTTTTTAAACCCATAACTGTTCCTCTGATCCTAAGGATTCAGAAAATGTATGACCCACCTCCGACTTATCGCCTCTGATTTATAAGCCAAAAGGTCAATGGTAAAATTTGTAGAGGCACCGTGACTAAAAGTGGAATAATAGTTCACTCCGATTTCAGCTGTCAGCAAGTCAGCAGTTGCTGACAATGCCCCGTCCCTTGCTATGTTGGCACATGTCCCCTCTGCTTTTTTATTGCTTTTTTCCTACAATGTTCGTAAGACCTTCTTACAGATAAGTTAAAAACGAGTTCAGGTGTGGTTGCTTCTCCTTTCCTCATTAAACACATGAGAGTCAAGGCTAACAGCCCATGCTCTGCAACTACAAAAGTCTCAGGTCCGGTATTTGGCACATCTGGGGCTCTACCCCGAAGATGTGCATTTTGGCTCCATCCAGAGGTCAAGGGGTCAAAATATATTGTACATAGAGAATACCGTTTCTTAACCAATACTCCGAGTTGGTACACCATAATTATCCTAGAGCGTTATACAATCACAGGCCCATTGATGTATGTCATCTAGTTTGGGCACCAGGACCCCAAATATTAAAAATAAGGGGCATCAAATAATTCACATTGACAAGGCTAGCTCTAAAACTACCCAGGACCCGTGGCCCACTGGAGTGGTACACTTAAAAGCTCTTAAATTTAAGGCCTCAGTGGCGTAGCGAGCACAGAGGGTGGGCAAAGGGGGTGGGGCGAGCCAACTTATTAAGGGGGGGGCAAAAAGTACAAAAAGGGCAGAAATTCTTACATATCAGGGCGGCCCGCATCCCACAGGGGGCAAGACTTCTCACAGGGGGCAGCTGCCCCTTGACCCCAGTTGGCTACGCCACTGAAAAGCCTTACCATCTAGATGTGACTTAAACAATTTTGTCCCAGATATCCAAACTCAAGGGCTCATAGGGCCCATTTATCAAAACAAAGGGCAGGCAGTTTCAAGCAGCTTCAGGGGTCTAAGTAGTTCCACTAATATCACGGAGCTTTACATGGGTACATGAGCTCCCAATGTCAAATATTATGAGCCTCATGACCCTTTATTTTAACAGTTTGGGCCCTGTCCAAATGGGCCCTGTCCAAATGTTAAAACAAAGTAATTTAGAAGGGCATTTCGTGATCCACAGCATCATCCCCCCCACTTTTCTCAAAAAAGGTTGAGATTTTTATATCACTGGAAACCTCTGGCTACATAATGTTTATATACAAAAAAAATCTTGCAGATTAATTCGTTTAGCAAAGGTATCGTGAAATATGAATTTCGTGCTGGTATACCAGAACGAAATTACAACACATTGTCTATGGAGCAGTGTAATACACATAATCATGCATAACTCGCAAACGCAAAATCGGAATCAACTGACATTTTGGGAGTAAGCTTTTTTCGTGGATATCTACTGACAAATGTCATAAAAAGAGGATGCTAGGATCACGAAATACTCCTTTAAAGCACATATAGCAGCCAAGGAGCTTAGATAGAACGAAGAAGCAATAGATTGTGTAATGCTTTGTTCCTTTGATGCCGATTTGATTTGCCGACAGGCTATTCATAAAACTGGTACCATTGTTTCGAACTGTGACATGTGGTTTTGTCACCAGTCCGGTCCGACTGCCTGATCAGGAAGTACTGCCGAATCAGGCAGTATGTTGCCAAGTCAGGCAGTATGGTATCCCACAATGCAATGCTCTATTTCAAATAGAGCATCTTTTAATATACCGTTATTTCTTGGTTTAGAGTAAAGAAGTAGGTAAAATATATAAAATTATCAATGAATGTACAATTAGTAGCAATTTTTCATCAATTTTAGTTAAAATAAAGTTAATTTGCATATTTAAATCAAATTTTTTAAAAACCGTCAACTTACATGTAGCTCATGTGTGTCAAAGTAAAATTTCCCCCGATCTTTTATAAAATCACCATGAACAATTTAGTCCTTAGTCTGTCGAATTCGGAAGGGTTACCAAAGCCTGTGTTGCCTAACTCGGCAACATGCTGCCTGATTCGGCAGTACTTCCTGATCAGGCAGTCGGACCGGACTGGTCACATTTATTTGGCCTTCATTTGGTCATTTGGTACCCTTGGTTAGAAAACCTTGTCCGTTAGCCTAATTTTCATGTCATTGTGTCGTTCAACCCTGGGCAGTCAGTGAGTCACCATCTCACCTCAGAGGAGACAAGAAGCAAATAAGGTTGACATAGAAGATATCTGGCCAGGGTTGTTTTTTGTTTTGTTTTTTTGTTTTGTTTTTTGTTTTTTTGCCGCATGTAAAATAATGAACACAAACTGATTTAAACGTTGTGCAATTTTCATCCGTTACATTTTGGATACATGCAGTGAGTGCACATTAACTGGCTAGAAAGAATACTTCCTGACGATCCTAGGTGAGAGTAAAGTATACCATTTGTGCCCGTCTTTTGAGAATACAAGATCAATTTTTATTAAATAAAGAAATCATGTCAGAAGTTGCAGATCTACAAAACAACTGGAAGAGCTGAAACTTAGACTCAGTGAGGAAGAGAAGGATAGAAGCGAAAAAAGAGACGGATGAGGCGAGGAAGGAGTTGAAGAAGGTGATGGAGGATGCGAAGACGACATCCGCACCTCAAGTGTATGTGTCTCGCGGTCGACGCCTGGAAGATAAACCATCAAAGGCTGGTGATATAACTATCCAGGATTGGATTGCTGATGTCCGAGACAAGCTGGCTCTCCGTCCAGAACACCAAAGGAGTCAGCTGCCTTCATAAAGGACTACAGCCTGTCTCAAAAAAAATTGTGCAAGTGAAAAGCGCCCTCTCTGGTAATTAGAAACTACCGCTGTGAAATAATGCTTACATCAACGTCAAGGGTGTAGTCATAGCTCTCCCATGCCGTTTGTTCTGTTCAATTTGCTTGTTTTAATCTCGAGATATGTTTAGTTAAAGACGAAAGGGTAAAATCACAATTGTGCCACTTTTACTAGGGAAGTGGGCTTTACATGTAACAGTGATAGCATCAAGTTTATCAAGAGTTCCTTCGTGAAATTTAAAAAAAAGCATCAATTACACAATACAAAATTTTTTTTAACTGATTTTATTTTTTATCATGATGCAGGAATGATGATTCTCTTTTCCACTTAAAAGAGATTAAAAGATAAATAAGTGTTTCACATTCTGCTGTAAAAATGGATTTCACATTCTGCTGTTCTGCATGTCAATGATTTTATCATGGTAAATACTGTTCTCTTAGTCACTTAAGACATGTTAAAGACACAAAAAAAAATGCGCACTAATACATGTTACAGGTTAATGAACACGTATTACTTGTTGGGAGGATATTAGACAAAATAATGCACGCGTACTGATGTTGATGCGTCTAAATGTGCATGCGCCCCGAAATGGGGGTGCATTAGACGCATCAACATCAGCTATCATTGATTTACATGCACAGACTCTCTTCCCTAGTAAAAGTGGCACAATTGTGATTTTACCCTTTCGTTGTTAAGTAAACATATCTCGAAATTGGAACGAGCAAATTGAACAGAACAAACGGCATTTGAGAGCTAAGACTGCGCCCGTGACGTTGATGTAAGCATTTTGTCACAACCGTATTTTCTAATGGCCAGAGAGGGCGCTTTTCACTTGCACAATTTTTTTTTGAGACAGGCTGTATCTGAGCGGCAACGCGAGGAAAGAAATCCTTGGAAGTGGAAGTGAAATTGGCGACAACCCCGAGAAGATCCTGAAGGTTGTGGAGAAGGTGTTTGATATGAGGGAAATGCGGAGGTCAAAGGTACGAGGTCAAACTTTAAACTTTGTCGGATTGACCTTAAACTTGGCAAAATTCATACGGGAGATCGTGAAAAATACGAGGAGTGTTATAAATTACATTTGGTTCAAAACGGAAAGGTCAAAATTCAAACTTCGTCCGATTGGGCTTAAACTTGGTGAGTGGAATCCTTGATATATAAGAGGGGTGCGAAGGTCGAAGGTCAAAGGTCAAATTTTAAACTTTGTGAGTGGAATCATTCGAGGTCAAAGGTCATAATGGAGACAAATGTTAAAGCATGCCAGATTGGGCATGAACTTGGTAAACTAGCACATTTAAATTGAAATAAATACCAATGTTGATATAAAATTGGATCGATTGAGCCCATATTTATTGGTCGAGCTATGAGTTTTCAATAGGTCGAGTCCAATATTTTAAAACTCATAGCGAGACCAATAAATATTGGTCGTAAAGCATCCAATTTCATCATTATTATGTGTTAATTTGGATCCAATATTTTCACACTCTTGGATTCATCAAAACATAACAATCAATGAATGTGTGCTGTGATGTATACATCAGAATGTATTAAGGGTGCCAGGTCATCGCTACGTATACAGGGTGTCCCATAAATAATTACCGAGTGAATAAAATTGAATGTAAGTCGAGAAATAGACATGAGAATCAAAAAAACTTAAAATATAGCGTATGACCTATTTTATTGTGCATCACATACGAACAATTTTATTTGATTCGGTTGACTGGTTGCGAAGAAATTAACGATTACATAATGAGCGCATCAATGCAGTCCATTCCAAGTTTGATCCACATATATTTTATAATCCGACGGTGGTATATTAGGCTATTCGTGCTTTCACTGAAAATTAATAACAGTTTGTCCGAGAAAACTTTGATTTTTGCAATTGGAAGCTTTCCAACTTTAATTCTTTAGGTTGTGCAAATATGTTATATTTTAACTTATACCAAAGAACATTTGAGCCAAGAATGACAATGACAAGTGCTTACAGCTTTACGTGTGAATTTTGATATCATGCAACTTTAATGTTGAAGTTTTAAAAGATTTAATCTTTGCATTACAATTTCTTGGAAATATTCCAAAAACATTAATGTGTGTGAGAAATTTTTTAAGCCAGCTGGAATTCTTTATGCAACATTTATATCAACATTAACGAAAAGAGATATTTACAATTACCGAGCACCATCTTACATGCAAGCTTTCATTTTCAATATCGTGCGGGTTTTGAAATTTGAACAAAACCTAATTAAATGTTTTGCAAGAAATATATTATTTAAAAAGAACGAAACGGATTTCATATAAGCCCATTGACAGTTAACTACTAGTCCAGTGCGCATTGTGTTGAATGATCTTTCTTACAAACTTGGAATGAAGTGAATTGATGCATGCGTTATGTAATCGCTCATTTCTGCGCTATCAGTGAACCGATTCCAGTAAAATTGACATAATAGGTGCAGAATAAGATGGGCTACATGCTGATGTTTAGATATTTGGATTCTGATGTCTATTTCTCGACTTACGTCCAAATTCATTCGTCCGGCAATTTTTTATGGGACACCCTGTATGTAACATGAGTAAAATAGATTCTAGTTTTTCACAAATTTTCATCTATTTTTTATTTTAAGAAGGAGATTGTTATAGAAACAGTGGCGTATCCAGGGGGAAGCTTCCACTGTGAGACGTCTTGTGATTGGATGAGGGAGGAAGAGGGGAGGGATATGGAGAATGAGAGGGCCCTAGAGGAAGAGATGTCAATTTGTAAGCGCTCTTTAGCAAAGTCGTAGTTCATTGAATTTACAACCGTATGACAAAACGGGCGAAAATATTAACCACAAGATTTGCCATTTAAAGAGAATTAGACATTGCTCATTAAAATGAGGCTAGCATATGGACAAAATAAGTTTGCTCTTTCATTTAATGACATAAAATTTGAAAAATATTGTAAGGAACAATTGAGGTTTGGACTTTTAAAATCTACATTTTGGCCCAGGGAGGTCACTCAAGTATGATAATGTACGCATGCGTGACAAAAAAATTTTAAACACCCCCTAAACGAGTTTTATCCTAACAGCAAATTTTTACTAAGGTAATTTAATATAAAATTTACCCCGTAATGAGTTTTTTGGCTAGTAAAAATGAAAAAATGTACCCTTTTTGGACTCGTAATTTACCAAAAAATTTAAAACGTATTCTAAACAAGTTGTTCAGTTTCAGAAAACTACCCTATAAATGCGTCACTCGTGTCTAAAAAACACCCGCTTTTCCTTGGTTTTTTTTTTGGTCACGCATGCGTACAGACCATTTATGTGAGTGCCCCCCCCCGGGCATTTGGTCAAAAAAATGTGCTTGGATAGGTAGTTTTCAACAGATTTACCACATTCGCCCTGCTATATAACATAGAATTGCGTTATCTGTTGACCTAATGGGGAAAAGTGTTTTTAGCGAGAAGTGTTAGGTTTCGTTTGCTATAAAAAAAAAATTCTGATGACTGATTTCAATCACAGAATCCTATATAGATCTCACACAGCTCTTATGATGCTATGCACTCAACCGTGTAGTATAACAACGGGGTATAACACAGACTGCGTACACACTTAAAAATACGGGGTCAAAAATAACCCCAAAAAGGGGTCAATTATGCACCGACAAAAGAAGGGTCATCATATTTGCCCCGGTGATCTAAATTGTGGTTAAAAATTACTATTATTTAGGGTCAAAAAATGATTTGACCCCTAATATAGCCATTTTAAAAATAACCCTTTTAGTGTCAAGAAATGACTATATTTAGGGGGTCACAATTAGAAAACGACCCCTAAAGTGGGGCACCATTATGCATCCTTGCATAATGATGCCCCCATACACCCCCCCCGGTGCCACAACCACTGCGGTCTACATTGGAGCCTCATTATGAGGGCCCCAATAATGATAAACAAAGAGGCTAGCCACTCCTCAACAAAAGCTAACAAATAATGAACCTCTCTATTTGGTATAAAAAAATTACGTTCCACTTTTAATTCAAGAGTCCTTCCTCCTTTGAAACCCTGAATATCAAATTTCAAGCCGTTTCAGAAATGGAAAGATACTGGCGAGCTCACTCTGACGTCACGCAATTAATATTCTGTTTATGAGAGAACAAGGCTTGAATACAAGGTTTTCGAGCAGCACAGCTAAAATCAATGTTGCCACATACAATTTTTTGAAGCCCAATTGGGCCGTGATTTATAGTACTCTTTGGTTAACATCTTCAATGATGCCTATGATGAGATCATGGTGATGAGATTGATTAAAAAGATCATAATATTAACTGTATTTTGGAGAAAAAAAATGAAAATGCAACGGTTATATATAATTCATGCCAATTTTCTCGCGCTTCGAGCGCATTGCCATTTGTCCCAGTGGATAGGCCTACAAGCTGATGAAATTGGTCGAATAACAAAGCTGAATTTGGCTGAACTTCTCTCATAAATTGCCCGATTGAATATTCAATCAAAAAGATTGAATTTTCAATCTCACCGTCCCGAATTAGGGACAAATCATTTTCAGTCGGTGATTTGAACTTTTTTTTCAATCAAAAGGAGTGATTCTCAATCTTTTACAATCTTTTAGCGATTAAAGTTAGGGGCAAATCTTTTTCGATTGGATTTTCAGTAGAAAGGATTGATTTTCATTGTTTTTCAATCTTTTGTCGTTCCAAATTAGGGACGATTCCTTTCCAGTTGAAAAAAAAGATGTCTACAAAGAGAGTTGGAGTGAAAAAAAATTCAATCTACTTTCAATCTACTAGTATTTAGATTGATTCCTATATCATCAATCATTAAAAGATCATTGACATCGGCCAATTAGTTGAATGAATTCATCGGATAAGTAAGGAGGGCTGTGCAATAATTATGAGCCCGGGCGGGTTAACATGGAGAGGGGCAAGAAATTTTTGGCGAGCCGAACGGAGAGGGGGGGAAGCAATTTTTGTTAAGCTGAGAGGGGGCACGCGATTTTTGGCACACATTCATGGGGCGCCTTTTTTTTATATTATTAAACGCTTTAAAAAGCCTTGGGAAAACAGTATGGAAACGCTCAAAATATGCAAATTTTCCTGTTCGCTGCGCTCGCGACATTAGGCATATCTAGATCATTAAGGTTTGCAAATTGGGATCCCAAAAATTTGGCATGTTCAAAGGGGTGAACCTGGTGTATCTTGCGTATTTGAAGACCTGTATCGATGTACATTTCCACATGACCAATGTTCATTGCCAACAGGCAGTAGTGAGTCATCATCATGATCATGGTCATTCATGATGCAGTCATGTCTACAGTAGAATTCATCTCGACCTTTGCAGGACTTAAACCAAGATAACACTCATTGAAGCAGCTCAACTGATTAAATCAGATCTTCTCTGGTTGTGCACAAGTGTCTGTTTTCAATGTGCGACATCGCAATAAAGCTGGTATTATAGCTTCAGTTGGGTAACCGATTAGGCCTATAAAGGAAACGAAAGGAAACAATGGTATGCGTACCATTGTTCACGAAATGAGACAAAGACCTGCTTTTTGTTAACCAGCATTCTTTAAAATGAGCAACATGATGATTGTTGACTTAACACGGTTTGGAAATAATTTCTTCATATTTTTTTCCTAAAACACAAAAGTGCGACCCTCTCCAAACATCTAAATTAGCTAAAAATTTAGGACATGTTACAAAACTTTATTTTCTAGAACCTATTTAGAATAATTTAAATGAAGCTTTTACCGTTTTTTTGTGGCATCCTTCAGAAGTGAGCGGTCCGATACCAATATTTTCGGTCAAATCTCCATTCAATTAACACGGGGAGTTGGCTAGCCAAAGTGCGACCATTTCTGAACATCTAACCTAGCTGTAATTTTAGGTCATGTTAGAGAAATATATTTGCTAGAAGTTTTGGAGAATAAATAAAATATTGGCTGGTTATTTTTCACACAGTGATGTTAACTAGGCAAGTGTCCATTCTCCCAACATACATCATTTGTAGAGGTCACGCGTCAATGGTGAGAGCACTGTGTATTGTGTATAGGAAAACGGACAGTAACTTTTTGTTAGTAACAAAAAAAATTCCGACCGATCGACCCAACCCAAAAATCACACTGGAGGGCAAGCAAACATTTTTTTTTTTGGCCTCGGATCATCAATCGTGTGCTTTATTCATGTAGGCTTCATCTCTAGAATCAGTGCATATGGATGTCTCAGAATAGTTTTAAAAAAAAGGAAAACTGAATCATAAAACTGAATTCTTTGTCATTGCGTCTCAGTGGCAAAGGGACAGCCCCCCGATATTTTAGATTTTAGGCCTTTTTAGTAATTTTTAGCCCATTTTTTTTGCCATTTTCGTCAAAGTTCCCCCTTAAAAGTTGTCCAAGTTGCCCCTTGCCCCCTTTTGCCCACTCTCTCTGAAAAAGTGTTTGTTACGACACTGTTGCGTCTTCTATAGGCCTATTGATATTTTTGATCTATAACAGTCCTCGAAGAAAACTTTATAAATCTAATGATATGTACTTAAAGTGTACCATAGCTGGGATGAAAAGCCGACGATCAATTGAAAATTTTGACCTTTCCTATTGAAGATATGGATTTTTTTAACCCAAAACACCAAAAAAAAATTAGGTCTTTTGGGGGAAAATGTATAGGCCTATAGGTCAAAATTTTCAATTGATCGTCGGCTTTTCATCCCAGCTACATACACTTTAAGTACATCATGTCATTAGATTTGAGTTTACTTTGAGGACTGTTAAATATCACAAATATCAATTTTTAATCATTTGCCATAGGCCTAATGAGTATTATATCGCGAATTTCAAAATAACAAAATTACTATCATAGGGATAGGCGTAGATTAATTTTTTTATTGGCCTGAACTAAGTTTTTGACAAAGTTGATCAATAAAAGCTCTCTGCTCACAAACACTTGTTGGGGGGATGCAAATGGGGGGCCTTAAAAGTTTTGACTCCTAGGAGGGGCCATGAAAAAATTGACAAAGTTTCCTTGGAAAATTGAGTTGATATGCTTTTCTATGGGGTTGACCCATAATTTTCATGTCAAAAAGGGGGGCCCTGAAATTGTTGAGATCTGAAAAGGGGGACCCGAAAAATTTTCGCGAGCACATTTTTTGCATCAGGCCCCCCTAACAAGTGTTTGTGAACGGTCCCTAAATCAGACTAGCTAGAAAAAAGTATTTTAAGCCTATACTCGATAAACTAGGGTTTTCTATTCGCTAAATTTGTATGTAGTAAAAATTTAGGCCTATCTGTAAAAACAAATAAAAATCTATTTTTTTCTATTTTTAATTTTTCTATTGCCAATTTGGCTTGCCATAAATCTTCGTTGGGCGATTTCACACCGCACACAGTGGGCGCACTGGGCGGCATATTTTCCGGCAACACTGGTTGCAATGTCACCATCGCCTCGGATGATGGAAGTACGATGGACCGATGACATGAATGAACTACGTTAAAAACTGTAGTTTTCATCGTGTAGACTAGTAATTTTGGGTATAGTTTCATGTCCCAAAGGTAGATAAACAATCAGCATCAATGTCCATGCGTGAATCATGGCGTCCATCATCAAGAACCAGATCCTGAAACATCTTTCAAAGTGAGTTGCTAGTTGCTAGTACTACCGATACCGGTACACATATAAACATAATGATAAACATGATTGAATGATAAATTTGAGAAATGAATAATTGGCATTGTAATAAAAATCAAATTTGGGCAGGGTTTGTTTCCCATACCATTTCTCACTCTAGTCTCTTAAGTTTGAAAATCATTTTTTCATTTGCTGAAGTGGGTGGAATAAAATGACTAAGCATACTCGAGCTTTTCTCGAGAGCTTCTAATTTGCACATATTAAAGGGCATTTCGTGATCCACAGCTATACCTGATCTCATGTACCAATACCTTGTGTATTGGTACATGATTCGGCGAGTATATATCAGCAATAGCGAATAAATGGTCATTTTTTACTCTGTTCAAAACGTCACATGTACACCATAATACAGCCCCCGAAATGGTCTACTTTTAGCATGCCTTAACTCCGAAACAGTTTAGTCAAAGTTAAAAATGCGATCCCCAACCCTTTGCTTACCTTTGGACGAATTAAATCTCCGCTAGCTCCGTGTTGAAAAATGTCCGGTACTTGCCCGTTACAAACATAGAAATGGCCACACTGCTTCAGTCCTGGTAATGAACATTTCTTCCGTAATGGTTCCAACGTGGGCATCACAATGATAGTCTCCTACATATGTACACAACCAGATTGTGTCGGCCTGATGCTCGTCGATCCTAATCGCTAAAGTGAGGACAGCGTGAGCTCTTACCTGCGTAAGAGTCTGTTCGACAAAGGCGATTGTGAATAAGGATGATTGACATTGGGTGGAGCCATTATGCCCATATTAGGCTGTTGTTGTGCACACGTCACGCTATATTACGGCATGGCAGCAGACAGGTTGCGCTGTCCTCTGACCTTGACTGTTCGTCACGTAGACAGACCGTGACCTGGGTACACGTACAAAGCAGGGGATGCGACTGCGAGCCGGCATTTTGACACGTGGTATCTACTCTTCAGAAAAATTACTTTTGTTGACGTTTTATATCAAACAATTTTCGATAACAGATTTCTACTAGGATTTCAATTTTTTATTAATGAAGGTGCATGTAGTTTTGAGGAATAACACGGGATGTTTTGAGTTTTATTTCAACTGGTGGTGTAGGAAGGTGAGTGAATTCGTGAATGAGGCCGGGGAATGAGATTTTCTTGTTTCAACGATAGGATACGAAACGTAGGCTAAAAATGTCTAATGACGTCATTCATTCGCCATGTTTACATGAAAACATTAGCTGCTGCGAGGTCAGTGTCGCTAAATTCCTTTCAGGATATTCTGATTTCACTTATTTATAATGTGTACGAACGTGCTACATACAAACTCAAAAGTATGAATGCAAGGTGTTATTGCTGACAATAGAAACATTGTTGCAACATCATTAAAAACAGGTATGTACTATGTACAGACGTTCTTTTGCTGAAACGTGATACAGGCTAGTAAGGCAGTCTGATCCACAGCCTCATCCCCCCCACTTTTGAAGTTGAGATTTTTAAATTACTGGAAACCTCTGGCTACATAATGTTTATGTACAAAATATATCTTGCAGATTAATTCGTTTAGATATCGTGAAATTTGAATTTCGTTCTGGTATACCAGAAGTCGAAATTACAACACATTGTCTGTGGAGCAGTGTAATACACATAATCATGCATAACTCGCAAACGCAGAATCGGAATCAACTGAAATTTGGGAATAGTCTGTTTTCGTGGATATGTACTAAAAAATGTCATAAAAAGAGGATGCTAGGATCACAAAATACTCCTTTAAACATAGCAATTATAATCAAATTAAGTAATTCTTGGCCAAACTGGAACATGCGCGTTGCGTCCATGTAGTGTGCTAAGCGTGTACGCAGTGTAAGGCGCGTGTATATTTTCTTCTGTACGCGCTATATTCGTGTGTGTTTATCGCTGAGCCACTAGCATTCACAGTGTTCCAGCTTGGCCAAGAATTACTTAATTTGATTATAGCATGGTACAGATTGATCGAAAAGTACCTCAATCCAGGTCCAGGTCACTGATAACCGACGATGGATATGAGGATAGAACTGGGAGCTATCTCAAAACGCGTCAGAATCAGTTATATTTTAAAGCATGATACCATGTAAAGCATTGAATTCGTAGTAAACAATGCCAACCACGACGGGTATATATGTGACCCTGGAGGCGGAGGTGATTCACAAGCTGTTGACCTCCGTTGACAACAAATCCGATTCAGAAGTCAAATTTGTAGTTTTCTGTTGTTTGTCCCTTTTCAAATCGGCCAAAATACTACCAGTTCTATAACTTCTCGATATGGGGCCTCCAGCCAACAACAAAAATTAAGACTCTCCTCTACATGTTCATGTGTTCAGCTTCACATAAAATGCAATTTTCGCCAAGTATTTAACCTTTATTTTACCGAAATCGGCCCAGAAATGAGCTCGCTTCGAGGTCAAAACAAAATGTAAACAAATTGAATCAGCTCTGCTACAAGTCTTCAACTAGTCGCTCTGCTCCACGATCTATTGTGGGTTGAAAAGCGTAAGTGTAGGCACTGTAGCGTAATAAGTACCCGGATGGCCGGGGTCACCTATAGCGCCCGAAAAAGTTGCTCAGTCATGTCAGATGGCACGTCGTACGTCGGCGAATTGTTAGCTGCATGGTTAACCTCTTAAAAATTGGCAAACTTTGCTCTGAAGATACAGATCAGTCATCAAAATCAATTACAGTAGGCCCCTACCGGTAACATTAAATTTCACAAAGAAAAATATGTTTGAAAATTGGCGAGGATTGAGTGACTGAAGTATATAATTATAGTTCCACACTCTTGATTGATTGAGTAAATGACTTGTATGTTTTCTTTTACTTTTCAGATTTGCCAAAAATTTATCTCATGACAGCATTGGACTCAGCCTACTAAGGGGTGAGGGGAACCTCACTAATCTGGAATTAGATGAAAATGTTTTAATGGATGTACTTGAATTGCCTTCATGGATCAATTTGAAAAAGGCTGTATGCAACAAAGTTTCTGTCAAAGTAAGATCAAAAGTCATATTCTTACACAAATATGTTGCTTAGTTATATTCAAATGTACATTGGTCTGTGAGTTTTGATATGATGGGTGCATAATAAGTAGAATATTATTATTATATATCTAAAATGAAATAAATATTTTCTTGTAGTTAAATATCATGTACATGTACATTCATAAAGGGACATCAGGGGGTGCTGGGTAGGGAAGAAAGATGATAGATATTATAAAGTCAGCTCTTTTTGATCCTGTTTCCCTTCTAAACTTATAAATCACCAGGCTCTTACCCCATGCACAAATAAAGTTTTTATCTTTCACATCCAAATAAAAATGTTTTGGCAAAATACTTGAAAAGGAGCTTCAAAAGTAAGGCTTTTAAAAGAATGAAACATTCTGTTCTAATAAATCTAATATGTGACATGATCAAGGGGAATGAGTCGGATGTCGCTAATATTGATTTTGAGATATTGGCAAAGAAAGTGTTACAATTCTTTTGTTTTATATTGTTTTCAGCGATTGATAAATTGATGTAACTTCACAAAGAAAAGTAGTATCAACATGGGGTTTTCACTTTCTGAAAGCACTAAATGTCTTCTTCAGAAACATATGTAAACCTCATATTTGACCAGGGTCGACATGTGACTCATTCCCCTTGATCATGTCACATATTATTTTGCAAATATGTACCAATTGACATTGTCAAATGTGGTTCAGAAATTCACACAGTTTTTCTTTTTATCTTGCAGATACCATGGACAAAACTAAAAACTAATCCCATATGTGTGGTGAGTTCTGTTTGTTTGTAAATTGTATGCCGTTGTTGTTGTCAGTAATTTGTGTCTTTATTTAGACTTTTTTAAACCATTTGAGTTTGGAGAACAAACTATAGTCTGTATAGTGTATATCTTTCTATAGTCAGTATATGGACTATAAATGTTTGATAATGTCCTATAAATGAAAGTCCTATAGTTTGGGGGAGGTGGTCAAAAAGTCTGATTATGTTTGCAAAAATCTTGTTAAAATAACGGACAAAGTTGATCTTTTCGGGTTTTCAACATGTTTCAGGGAAGGGGTAAACCTATCAATGATTTCTTCTTCCAATACTTGTGTAATGTTCTTATTTTATTTTATGAAGTGGTACATACATGTACCTAACACTTTTTATAGTCTGTCTCATCTCAAGTTGAGAGTAACACCATGTTGGATTTCACAGTAGCAGATTTTATTTGTTAAATGCGGTTGCATTGCCAGCGTACACACAAGTCGCCCTTCTACGCGTGTGTATATATACCCCCGGATTAGGTTAGTGTGTGCGATTTGAATCTGCTATTGTGAAATCCAACATGGCATTACGCTCAACTTAAGTCAGACTAATAGAGTTTTAGTGAGAAATTTATCAACTGGGCCAAATAATAGGGCATAATGAGTATTATTGAAAAATAAGTAACATTGAAATAAATCAAATAAAATGAAATAAAATTTGTAGAAACTTTTACTGCATGTAGACAGTAGCCATTTTCATGAGTTGGGGTCTAAGGTCATTGTTGAAAACTATCCCCATATCGCTGTCATATTTGGCTTAAACCTGGACAGAAAATTTGATTAGTTTACTCAAAAATGTAGTTCTATGCTTATTGTAACATACTGGGATTAAAACATTGTGTGTCCTTTGTACTATGTGTGGGCATCATATTTATTGCTAACTTTGGTGACATTGACATAGCTTATAAATTGTGCCCACCAGGAAACTGTGTCGCATACTTGACACGTAAAACACACAAGCTGTCAAAATAGTAAATTATGAATGCCAATCAACTAATCGGTGATTGCAGGAGTGAATAGTGCACCCATGGGTGATCTTAATTAGAGACAGATAAGTGTTATATCTTCTTCTCAGTGTGGTGAGAAGTGATTGGTTTTAATGTATTTTGTCTACAGTTGTCTACCTTTGATTTGATGACCGTGTATGTGTCAGGGGGTCACATTTATTTACAAATCTTGATTTTAATGTATGATTTTTATATAATTTTCTGCTGTTTTATTGTGATACAAATAAATGTAGAGGAAGATGATTATTAGGATTTGGGAAATATTTTTTACATGCAATGAAGGATATAATTTGTTTTTAATTTTTATAAAATTTTTATGATCATGAATTAAAAAATAGTTTTTAGTGCCTAAGGTGATGAAATGAATTGCAAAATCACAGAATCGGTTTCCCTAATGACACTGTACACACATTGCCTGATTATGTATCATAATGCAGAGATTATCTTGGGTCAGTATTCTGAGAGTAAACAGTTTGCTTTGGACTCTTGGAAATCCCAAAGGTTTAATTTAAGGGTGGAATTATGGAAACTTTTGAGCCTCCTAACTGCTTAAATATTGTTGGTCTAAAGTATTGTAAAGGTATACATATTTGGAATGGAAAGACTTGATGAATCCATCTGTGAGGTCAAATTCGGGCAAAAAATGTTCAGATTTGGTGAAAATCCCCCCCCTTCAAAAATATTTTTTGACCCAAATTTTGGAAAACATATTACCGTGCTGAGCCAGAGTATAGTCCCACCCGTTTTTGGGTGAACATTTTTCAAAATTGGGGGGTGGGACTATACTCGAATTAAAAAAAAAAAAAAAAAAATTTTTTTTTTTAAGTTTTTTATTTTTTCGGTTTTGTAGTGTCCCTAGACCTAGACCTAAATGCTAGGATCATTCATGGTTGACCTATAAAAAAAAAAAAAACATTTCAAGATATTTTGTATTTTTAATATGAAAATTGATCATTTGTATTCATGTCATAGTCTATTAATGATTTCAAAATGCATTGAATTTGAATGCATTTTGAAATCATTAATAGATTATGACATGAATAGCAAGTATCAATTTTCATATCAACAATACAAAACATCTTGAATTTTTTTTTTTTTTTTTTTTGGTCAACCATGAATGATCTAACATTTAGGTCTAGGTCCTAAGGACACTCAAAGTCGAAAAAAAATAAATAACTTAACGGTAATAACAAAAAATTCTTGGGTTAAAAATAAAAATTGTATTAATATTAAAAACAAAAGTTTCCATAATTCAAGAGTTAAGACCACCCTAAATTAGAGCTGTTATAAACTGAATGAAAGGGTTACATAAGATCTCTGTGCAAAATATTGAGTAAAATGTCTTCTAATGCACGTCTTCATGTCTTTTAATGCACATCTACAAACCCATTAAACCTTGACATTTACAATTATCACATTTAAATTTACCATTGACAACTGAACCTTGAGTAAATTTCTTTCGCAATTCACTTGCGGTTTTTTTAGCCATTTAATCATTACTAATGAGACACTTGAATTTGTGACCTGCTCTGATTCACTGTCTAAATTTGAGCACATCTAGTTGTATTGTTTCATTATTTTCAGTGAACGATTTTCCAGGGTTGCTTGGAAGGGGTCGGTCAGACAGTCACCCACCTTTGCACAATATTTTTTGTGGGGCTGAGAGTACATCAGACACACCAAATTGCATTCTGAATACTAGGATTTTTTTTTTTTTAATTAGGGATATAATACAAATTTTATGGCAAATTATTCAAAATTGATATTTCTGATATTTAACAGTTCTCAAAGTAAACTTAATTAATCTAATGGTATGTAGTTGGGAGGAAAAGCTGTCCATCATTAAAATGTTAACCTTTCATATTGAAAAACACCTAAAATATTTAGGTCTTTTTGAAAATTTACATAGTTTGTATTACCGCATTCGTTCCAATAAGCGCCCATGTCCTAATAAACGCCCACCCAGGGTATTTTCAATTTGCTGAAGGGTACCATTATTGTTGAAGGGACGGATAGACGTCGATACAGTGAAATAGCTGGGGGATTAGGAGTCCTGTGTAAAGGTGTAATACATTTTCTGCATCAGGAAAGCTACTAGAACGTCTCAGGATCCTTTTATAACATACATAAATTGTCTCTAATAAACGCCTGTTAGGAAAAAATTAGGTAAACCATATAGAAAATAAGCGCCCACCCAAAATGACTTGGAATGAATACGGTAATTCACAAATTTCAAAAAATCATAATTATTTTATATTATTAGAAGGACATTTCTCATAATGCAGATTGCTGTGTCTGATGTGATCTCATGTCCCACAAAAATACTGTGCAAACGTTGCTATCCGAGCCTAAAATGAAATACCTCACTTTTGCCCAGAATAGTCTTGCACTGACCACAACATAGTGTATTTTAACAAGTACATGTATAATACATACTAGTACTCAAAAAAATTAAAGTATCAGAAACTGACAATCCTGAAAGTGTTCAGTGTCATGGGACTTCTGTATTCGGTACAGCAGGTCAAGCATGCAAGTGCATGAACTGAATGAAATGATACTCCTATATGATATACAATATTAATCTTGTTTTTGAAAAAATGTCAATAAATAAATCGGATCCTTTAAGGTTATTAATTATTTTAAACTGTTGTGATTTGGTAGTTCACAGCATCTTACGAATGGTAGTGAGCTTTGGCAAAAACTGTATTGCTCAATTCATAGCGAGTGTGTAGAAGAATTAAAATATCACAGATATACTTTTATAGGTGCTGCGGTTCTTGAGTTACGTTGTAAAGAGGGCTGAAACAACAACACTTTTGTAAAACGTACATAACTCATTAACAACAATAAATTAAGCAAGTTTGCAAAGTATATGATTTGCAGAATGAACTTTTGCAAAACATCAAGGTGTTATTTTCAATAATATATTGATCTAGATAATGAAAATCGATTTTTAGGTTGCTTCGACCAACAATACCTCGTCTACCCTTAAATATTCTGAATATCAATTTCCATAAATGAGATGCCTTGCAATGTCAGCTATGCAAAATTGCATCATATTTATTGGTTCAACTTATGGGAGATTCGTTTTGGGATGCACACAGGATAATTTGCGTTTGACAGAAATATTTTTTAATTAATTTTCATGATATATTTTTAGTAACTAGACAGTTAGACGGGTAGGCTTATAAGAAAGGTATGACAGTATATATTGTCAATAGGAAATGACACAAGGAATGCAACTTTGATATTGATTAGAAACAGTGGATTTTCCCCACAGCAAACTTTGGGGAAGAAAATAATGATTATAATATGATAAAATTGAGTTGTTAGATGGTTGTATAAAAGAATAAAGTAATGTTTGGCACAGTCAGGATTGCTCATAATGAATGTACATGAGTTACATTGAAAAATAGGTTAGGTTAATACTCATAGCATTGACCTTTTATCATTATGTTCCATGCAACATGTTACCAAGGTACCAAAACATCCTGGGTAACTTTGCATTGTCTTCACTGCCATTTTTTTTTAAAGTCACTTTATTGCATAATATTATTATAAGCCATCATTAACATTGGTCAAAAGAATAATGTTTTTCCCCTTTTGACCTGCAAAAAAACCTACTTGCCCTACACCCCAATTTTTTCTGTATGTAATTATTAGAGTTGCAAGAACTCAGCTTTAACTTATAGTAGGGATGCCCACTCTCAATACAGTTTCCACTAGAACGATTTTTCATTTACTGTGTGCGTGCACTCACACACGTATTGTCTATGGAGAAACTGATCGATACAAGAAATCCCAGGCATGTTAAATGGCGTACATACTTGTTTTGATCCAAATGTAGGCCTATATCAGGGTGTATCAAGAAATTCCTGATTCCACCAGAAAACATTCACCAAACTTTTTCCTGTTTGGTCAGTAAATAGAGAGGACCTTCCTGCATGAAGAGATCAACTTTTAATGAAAAATTTAATGAGATGAGAACTACAACAGGTTGAAGTGACACCATTCCGTGCATCAGGTGTTCAAACGCAATTATCTCCGAATTTGGAGTGAATCAGACAAGCAAACTTACATACCCATAAAATTTAACTATTTATGAAGACAAAATGTGTAGGATGTTAAGAAATTTAAGAATGTTTAAGCCTACATGGCCCATCTCAAATCATGCACTTCCCGTGCACTTCTCACTACCATGTCCATTTCATAGGGAGTATAAAAACCGGGGACCATCAGGCTTCCATGCACACAGTGTATTGCTCAATGTAGTAAAGATAACCTTTGAGTTGGAGTAAATTTCTCAAAATTGGTAGTGATTAATGTTACCAAACTTATGCCATGATGAAATATAATAATTTTTGAAGATAAAATGTGCTGACCTTAAAAGATTGAACAATGTTTAAGACTACCGCTTTTCATTTGAAATAATGCACTTATTGTTCATCTCCTCTATGGAGATATTTTCCATAAGGCGACCATCTATGATCATGCTTGAGGTTTCAACAAACAAACCATGGGTTTTGAGGTCTTATAGTTTTTGTTGTATGTCAACAAAATCGATTAAATTTTCAGGATGATCTTATTTTCATGTTGTTATAAGCAAATATAATGTTCCAGATAAGATAGTTAATAAATACATTAAGAAAAAGTACCTTAAAGTTGCACTTTCTGTTAGTATTCCTTTTTGGACTTTAACTTTTTAACATGTTCTAGCAGCCCTATATAAAACCGTGACACTCGAAAGGCCATATCTCTGGAATGAAACGTCCGATTAAGATTATTTAAACGCCAAAATGTTTCTTTCATCAATTCCCATCCAATAAGTTAGGTCTGAATCAATTTAAAAGTACTTCAATTTTTAGTGGACATGCCTACTTATAGTCAAGTCTAGAGGTGGCACCAAATAGTTGTGACCAAGGTGATGATATGATGATGTGGTCATATATGTGGAGCAAGCAGCATTATACATGTATGTACACCCAAAATGCCCAAGTAAACCCATCCTGTGGTGAAAGCAATGTATCCTGAACTCAAAACGCTGTTAAATTCTACTCGCATAAAAACTTATTAGACCCATTCCATGTCAACTCCAGGGATGTGCACCGCAGCACCTCTTCAATTTTTTTCTTTTTCTGTGTGGTGGTAGATATTGATGAGAAAGTAAAATTCCGAAAATTTGAGCTTCATACTCCATTTAGTTTTCCCGTGGCATCAATTTGAAATTTAGGGGGGTAAGAGTAAAAAATGTGTCGCAACGCGAAAGACAACGTTTGGAGGTCCATAAATGTATAAAGGGAACCATTTACAACTTTGAAAAGTATGTATTCTGGGGGACTTATTTGTGTAGAATTCAAATCTGGCATCAGAAACTTGTAACTCCTTTACTTTAAAAGATATAGGGCCCTCAAAATGCAACTTCGTCCATCCAGGGCCAACTTTGGGGGGTCAAAACTCCAAAAGTAAAAATAATTTTATTGTCCATTTTTTTGCCATTCAGAGCCCTTTGGTAGGACATTACTCTTATCCAATATTGAGCCTATTAGAATACTTTTAGCTGAGATATTACCCATGCAAAACCCCAATTGTACATTTTTTGTAAATTTTGACCCCCCTGAAAACCAATGTCAGACATTTTGCCCCACCATCAACTTCAGGTATGTTGAAGATATGTCCTTGGACAACATTTCTGAGAGATATTGGCTTTGGGACTCGATGGCTTCAACACATCAGTAAGGTTTGCATTCTCCATAGAGTTGTACACATTTTTGATTTCGCATGTATAATGACTTATAAGTATTATTTTTCAGGTGACTAAGTAGTAACGGTTGCCTTTTCCAGAGGTCTATACTTTGAATTTGTATAATGACTTATGTACAACTCTATGGAGAATGCAAACCTTACTGATGTGTTGAAGCCATCGAGTCCCAAAGCCAATATCTCTCAGAAATGTTGTCCAAGGACATATTTTCAACATACCTGAAATTGATGGTGGATCAAAATGCCTGACATTGGTTTTCAGGGGGGTCAAAAAAAAAAAAAAATGTACAATTGGGGTTTTGCATGGGTAATATCTCAGCTACAAATATTCTAATAGGCTCAATATTGGTTAAGAGTAATGTCCTACCAAAGGGCTCTGACTAGCAAAAAAATGGACAGTAAAATTATTTTTACTTTTGGAGTTTTGACCCCCCAAAGTTGGTCCCAGATGGACGAAGTTGCATTTTGAGGGCCCTATATCTTTTAAAGTAAAGGAGTTACAAGTTTTCTGATGCCAGATTTGAATTCTACACAAATAAGTACCCCAGGATACATACTTTTCAAAGTTGTAAATGTTCCTTTATACATTCATGGACCTCCAAACATCGTCTTTCTCGTTGCGACACATTTTTTACGCTGACCCCTCTAAATTTCAAATTGATGCCACGGGAATAGTGCCGTCGTCGACATGCCTTATGTCGACATAATGTCGACGTCGGCACGAATCCCGACATGTCGACATCAAAAAAAATTCTAAAAAAAATTTTTTTTTTTTTTTTTGATTTTCAAAAAATATTTTTGGCCAGAAAAGTAAGTTATAGGCCAAAAATTACTTGTTATTAAAGGTTGGAAACCAGAGAAATACTGCTACTAAAAAAAAAAAAAATTCCAATTTTTTTTTACTAAGTTGGATAAATTTGTTTATTTTGATTACCTTTCTTTCTATTGAACAGTCAGGGACACATTGAATTAGTATGCATTGTTAGCTGTTCAATAGAAGCAAAAGTAATTAAAATGTACAACTTAATCCAACTTTGTAAAAAAAAATTGGCATTTTTTTTTTTTTTTTTATTTTTTTCTTGTTTTCTAACCTTTAATTACAATTTAGTTTGTTCCTATAACTTTCTTTTCTGGCCAAAAACATTTTTTTTTTATTACAATTTTTTTTAGAATTTTTTTATGTCGACACACTGTCGACGTCGGTATACGAATTTTATCGACATGTCGACATTAAAAAACGGTGCCGACGACGGCACTACACGGGAAAACGAAATGGAGTATGAAGCTCAAATTTTCGGGATTTTACTTTCTCATCAATATCAACCACCACACAGAAAAAGAAAAAAATTGAAGAGGTGCTGCGGTGCACATCCCTGGAGTTGACATGGAATGGGCCATTAACAAATTTCCTAGGCCATATACAGTGTAAATTTATATAGGTACATTTATGTCAATATTACCAAATATGCTATTATACATGTATCTAGTCAATAGATAGTCCACTTTATCACCAGGTCCTAGTCGAAATAATCTATCAATTTACTCTATAAATTTAGACAATAAATTTATTACTGGTACATGACCATTTTTCAAGATTATCTTGTCTTGCATTTTAAGTACTGCATGATTTCTGCAGTTGCATCATAGACTGTAATGGTTGCATACATCCCAACACATGTACCATTCATTAGCTGGGTGCATGCCTGATTGGTACCTTTAACCAGCCTACAATTCCCAGTGGTACATTGGCCCACATTTATTCCTGGGAAAGTAGACTTGGAATTAATGTTTTACAAGCACACATACGGGGTAGAATATGTACAATATCTCTTCAAAATATTCTGAATTTCATTGGTTTTGTGTTCCAGAAAAAGAAATTATAAAATTTTGTACTACATGTAGTATCCAATTTCATCTCTCAACATAAATGGTAGATTTTATCATGCTTGTATCATGTCATGCAGTTGGTAGCACGCACATGGCTTGATGATGAGTAGGTTATATTACTTTCGCTTTGAGCAGCTTACACGTTACTGGTGCTATATATTCCGATATATTGTTTATGTTTAACACAGGCTTGCTGGTGTTCACATTGATTAATTTCAAAATAATTGCATTGGGAAAAGGGTCAACCAATGTACTGGCATGCAGACCATGGGAAGACTTACTCATGAATATTACACTGAGTGCAAGATGATATTTTATTTACACGATGTTATTAGCCCAGATTTTAAGGAGGGTATTTGTTAAATACATGATCAGCTGTTGTCTACAGACATGTATGGGTTGGGGTTACTGCTATTGTTTGAAGGGGGAATACAGGAATACATGGGGAATCAATTTGGGAACCATGGTTCAGTGAAAAGGAGACATTTAATTAGGATAGTCTGTTTAATTATCTGTCACTTGAAGGGGTAGAAATGATGGGAACTGAAAGATAAACAAGCATTTTCAACCTGTGGTGCCTCTTAGAAAAAGCAAGCAAAACACACATTAATTGGAAATTTAAACTTATGATCTCAACACAAAATTAAGATGTACATGTACCTCAAATTTTCCAGATGAAGGTCAAAGTTGTGACCGAAAATTTGAGGTACATCTTAATTTTGTGTTGAGATCATAAGTTTAAATTTCCAATTATGAAGTTTACCGACACAGATTAACTTTCATGCTAAAACACACTGTCATGATTTTTAATAAGGTAATGTATAGGCACTACATACAGTAAATAATTTGAAAGTAATGTTGAATTTTTGCACCCAAGAATTCAAATTGCTTTAAGTTTGGAAAATAAAGTTCATAAACTTTTTTTTAAACCTTCCTTTATAGTTTAATGATTTAAAATTAATTAGTTTACCTTGGTGAATATTTGTAGCAAAATATTATAGCCTTTAGTGAGGTGAGGCAGTTTAGTTCAAAATATTATTTCATTGCTTGAAATAGGGATGGGAATGTTAAACACACGCATGTACTGTTAAACACATGCATGATCTGTTAAACATTTTGCAATTGCAGTAGATGTGTACATGCTAGTCAATTTCAATGCTAGACAATTTCCATTCTTCAATGCTAAACAACAGTTGAAAGTAATGAAATCTGAAGACAACCTTAATAATTTACATGAAACTTGCTCAAAACATTCATTCTTAAACAATAATATGTCCTGATAAATGCATAGTTTCTGACATGCTAGGGCTGTTAACGTTGCCTTCGCAAATTTTACCACATGTATGGCGCCCTTGGTACTAGTATTACCTGTTAGAAATTCCTGTTTTGTGAGGTGCACCGCACCTATCATGTATCGTGTATCGTATTTGAACTTGATATTGATGCATGTTAATATGTTAAACACACTCATCACTGATGCGTTAAACATTCCAGAAAATGAACGGAATAACATATCCCTAGTTTGAAATGTAGAATGTAGAAATGACATACAAAACTGTAAATATTTGAGCACCAAGGTTTAATGATGATTGTATACACGTTTCTGGGAATTTAAAGGAACCCTGCAAAAGTATCAACATTTTGCAGGAATATATAAAAGGTGATTTTCAAATGAAAATTAACAAGAAAGAAAAAAATATGGAGTTCCATTCAATTATGTGTTGTAGAGTCAGTGCGGATCTCCAACAATGATTGTCAGAAATGTCACATGTAATCCTTATTCTTTCGCCTTCGGTCCTATTACTTACATATACAGGGCATGTCAGCATAGTAAGGGGCTGTGCAATAATTATGAGCCCCAGGGCCCGAATGGCCTGCCATAAATCGCTTGCCCCCCCCCCCTCTTGGCCTGCCAAAATTGCTTGCCCCCCTTGGTCCGCCAAAAATCTTTGCCCCCTCCTCTTGCACATGCCAAATTTTTAGAATCCCAATTTTCAAATCTTAAATGGTCTAGATATATTATATATAGCGCAGCGAGCATGAAAATGTGCATATTAAAACGTTTCTGTACTGTTTTCCTAAGCCTTTTTAGAGCGTTTTATTTAAAATGCGCCCCATGAATATGTGCCAAAAATCGCCTGCCCCCCCCGGCTTGCCAAAATTGCTTTCCCCCCTTTCGGCTCGCCAAAAATTTCTTCCCCCAATTTTACCCTCCCCAGGGCTCATAATTATTGCACAGCCCCTACAAATATAATACAAACATATGATTTTTTAGACTTTCTGAATAAATAGCAAATCACTATTTTAATTCACCTGAAATATGTGCTTTCCTTAGGATTCGGTTCAGTTATTCTGGATTATTATTGAATTATGCATTTTTGTTGGGATTCAGGTTCAATTATTCTGGATTTATTATTAAATTAAATGCATATTGTTATACAGGTCTTGAGTGCATATTTTGTACACATGATTACACATTGATTAATATAGGATTTATGCATGAATGCCACATCCATCACATCGTTATAGCTATAATGTATGATCGCTTTAAATGATTTTTTTTCCAAACCTGATTTGTGACATATTTGTAATGTTTACACATATCCCAACTTGGAATCAGCCAAATTTATTATGTTTGTATGAAAACAGAGCAATTTTGAATTTATTGTCTTAAAGACATTAATTTAAATCGCATCAGGACACCACAGTTTAAGGTGTCTGTGTACTCTCAGACATGCATGTAGTAAAAGTGCCATAACTTTGTAATTATTCACGCAAGACATGTAAAAGTACACATTTTTATATAAGGGAAAGACATCAATGAATCTTAATATAAATACAGATTTGGAGTAAATCTATCACAAAAAAGTGAATTTTTGGCAATGTTGTTTTGGTACGTCATGAATAACAAAAAAACACTCTTTTTCTTAATCTTGAGGCTCCATTCCAAAAACCGTTTTTTTATAGACAGATTTTTGATATTGTCCTTCTTTTTTGAGATATTGACCATATAAAGCATCATTTGAAATGAACTTTAAAAAAATCAAAAATGCCTACTTGCACAATTTGATGCCTAAAATCGGAAATAGACAAAAATGTAAAAAAATGAGAAAACAGTTTCTTCAGTCAATCATGCTTTTTACTATGAGCATATTTGCATACCTATAGATGGTTTATTTATTGAGTTATCGTGTACCTCAATCGTCATTTTAACGATAAAATAAACATTGAAATAATGGCAGTTGAAGTTTAAAGTGGTCACATTTTGCACTCTGATCGAAGCTCACAGGAGAATGAGGCAGTTCTCGTTTTTCTACCTTATACATCGGGTAAATCCGCAGCTCCTTCAGAAGTTTGGGCAAAATCCATTCATATCTTGATATTTAATTCGGGGGAAAGATCTTGAAAAAAATCACATTTTATCAGCTAAAACGGAGCCATTTGACGACTAGGTTTTTGTGATAGTGCTTCCGTTGTGCTTCCATAAGTTGTGCTGCGCATGCAGATAAGCATTGCGTATGCATAGCGTATCTGCGTGTTAACGTTGTTGCGCGCATGTACACCGAGGTACAACAAAGATTTTTTTCCTTTTAAATTGCGGAAATGAGTGAAATAGTGAAATAAAATCCAGTTTACAAATCTGGATTTTCTTTCCTTGTATTTATAAAAAACATAACAAAGTCCATTTTCAAAAAAGCACATACATTTCAAAAAAGCTCAATTTCGCAATAAGAAACAATGTCTAGAGTACACAGCCATGTTAAGCGACCAAGATAGCGAAGTGACTTTTCTCTCATTCTACCTCATTTTCTGCATTTTGGTCACCTTTTCTTTAAAAAAAGATGGTGGGCAATTTATAGAGTAAATATACAGTATTTACTCTATAAATTGCAGGCTATATGTAAAAATGATATTATGGATCACTAGTGACTTTAACATGGAAATAAATACAAAGCAGTATTATATTCCTTGCATAGCTTGACAATCTCAGACAAACTAGTTGTATGGTCTCAATTTTCTAATCCTGTCTGGGGAGAGTCTTTCTTTACCTGTGTGTTATTTTCATACCAAATGAGACAGACACAACAATGGAGCATGATCTACAGGGTGTATCAAAATGATTGGTACCCGTCAGCTTTGTCATCTAATAAAACGCCTGCCTGCTTCGTCCAAATTCAACATTAGATCCTCTTGAAATTACTATAATTTATAGTTTTATGACCTTTTCTTACATAAACCTACAAACAAGGTAGATGTTATACTGCATTTTGATGTGACATTATTGTACGTACTCACTGGATTTTGATCGGTACCAATCATTTTGATACACCCTGTAGAATAATGCTAGCTGCTATGAACCAATTCAAATTTCTTGTGGTACAAGAGCATGATTGTAGGTAAAAATCTCACAGACAACAGATATTGGAATGTTTTCCAGGCTTATATGCCATATAATTTCCTCGAGTCAGTAAACTAAAATCAAATTTTGAGATTTTCTCAAAAACTGTCAATTTTTGTAGGAATATGTTATGCTAGTTGGATTCCTTGCATCATTTCCTTTCTGAAAACTTATACTTTTATATACTTCTCATCATTACATTTAGAGCTACAATAAAAATAATATCTAAATTACTGACTGAGGAAGATACAGACTATACATGTAGGATAAGTAGGGATACTCTGTGATGAGAGTTTGGTTCCAGGATTTAAAAGTTTGAGTTAGGATTAGAAAATCTATTTTGATGTCAAGATAAATAAGCATATGATTAGAATTAAGGCTGGTGTTGCTTATTCTGACGTTGTCCCTTTAAATTGTCTTTTTCTATAACATTTTATGTATGAACTTTCATGTTTTCATCTTTTCTTTTGTATTTCTCTTTATGGCAGTTCTTGGACATGGTAGAAGTGCAGCTTGAAACATGTAGAACATTGAGGACACCTACAAATGGCAGCAATGACCAATTTCCCACACAGATGTAAGTTTTGATTTTCCCAATTATTTGTCATCCTTTCTTTTGTTGAATTATGTATCTTGAGTGGGCACAATTATTCTACACTAACAAAAATTAAAGAATCAGACTTATTTATTTAAAAGCACTTACACTAGTTACGGAGTACTGAAGTCCCATGACACTGAAAAACACTTTGGTCAGCACCATCAGAACAGAAAAGGAAGAATGAAAATAAGGATTGTCTGATTCTGATCGCTTAATCTTCAGGCCTCGAAATAAGACAGAATTTCTGAGAGCCATTTGGGCCCTTGATCTTAAATGTTTGATGGCCCTCACAAATTTTTGTAGGCCTGAATTTGGGCCATTGGTTTTAACCTATGAACCCCACAAAAAAGTGAGAAAAATTGCCACAAATTTTATGGGCCATTTGGGCCCGCCGGATATGTCTTTTTGGGCCCTCACTGATTTTTCGGGGGCTGAGGGCCCTTGGGCCTCCTTATTTCGAGGCCTGTTAATCTTCTGATCTGATGTTAAAGCCATATTATAACATTTGCTGAGGAGGATGCCCTCAATATTTTTCAAAATTCTTGTTTTTTACACGATTATATTGTACTTTATTAAACCAACATACCTTGCAAAATCAAGACCCTAGGTGCTGTAGTTTTGTCAAAATCCGAGATTTTGAATAAACCGCAGGAACCGTCGGTTTATTATTACGATGGAAATATAAGTCAAGCGCATACACGATGTTCATAACACAGTGCGTACATGGCGTGCGGCATAACACAGTACGTACATGGCTTGCGAGACGGTGATCTACACAACAAAGGATCGTACAGTAACAGAACCGAAGGAGTGATACATATTGGCGACATCGTGATACCAGTACAGTGTACTATTTAAGAACACATATTTTTGAATACTGCATCAAAACCAGGGTTGATATTTACAAAGTGTGTGTTCAGATTACATATATTTACATTTCGGATGTTGCACAATGTTTATTTTGTCTTGTTTCCTGTTGATCTATGAAGATCTTATTTTTCCTGACCCATGTCAATCATAATGCATAGATCTATATAGTGTATTGTGAAAGTGGACATTTTCGTGCTACATATATTTTCACGTTTTTCACGTTCCAAGCTTCTACCACGAAAATAATGATGCACAAATATAGTCCTTTTGTGTATACATGTAGGTCAAATTTAAAATCGCAAATTTAAAAACAAGGGAAACGGTAAAAAATTGGCAAAGCGCAAAAAAATGAATCTAGCAAAAATGTTTCACTGTGTTTAACCTAGTGGATTTTATCTTGTGCAATTAATAAACCAATGGACTTGGTTTATAATTCAGTGGGTTTAAATGTGACGCTATAGTGCTGCAAGGTGTATGTTGTTGATATAACTAAGCTTTGAATATTAATCTATAACCATACAACTTCATGTAGACATAGGTCTGCACATACAAGATTCTTTTATTTTTAATGTTATTTTGTAAAATTACAGTGTGGTTCAATTAGTATTATTATTATTGTTGTTGTTATCGTTGTTTGCTGTTGTTGTATGCTGTTGTTATTATTATTTATTGTTATTACTTGTGGTTGTAGCTGTTGTTATCATCAGTATTATTACATGTAGTACATGTATTATTTTTATTATTGGTATTATCATTGTTATTGTTATTGTTATTATTATTGTTATTGTGTGTTTACCTGTTCAATACAATATGTTCTTCATCCAAAATGTGTGAGAATTACCAAATGTCATTTGAAGACCTTCACATATTATTCTTCATTTAATATTTAATGAGTTACAGATTATAAGCAAGTGAGCTCTTTCAAGATTGGTTAATTATATGCCATGGTATTCTAAGACTATAATATTTTTGAATGCTATAGAGCCTGCCGTTCATTTCAAATTTCAAGTTTCTCACACCAGATAGAAGCAGGTATTGATTGTAATTCAGCTGTTGCTTAACAAATGCTGACCTAGCTTTGCTAGGTGCGGCCATGAATGAATGAATGAGGTTAATTAATTTTTGAACATACTGTTTAAACAAGCAAAATGAATAATTAATATTTTTTGATCAGTTAAATCTTGACCTACATGTATTGGCCACACTACAATGTGGCAGTGAGTGATCAATTAACTCATACAGACAAGCACATCCCACATACACACACACCCCACACACCCACCCCACCCACACTCACATTGAGGGGTATGTTAAACTAAATATCAACCAAAATATTCAACGGTAGCAACTGGAGCACACCTATATACATGCACCATTACCATGATGATGGTAGTATTTTTAATAGATTATACTAGAGTTCTGTCTTTTTCTTTCTGGAATTTTTATGTTGCTCTGCAATCTGCATACACACAATAAATAGTACCAGTAACTTTCAATATGTACTGATAAAATAAGGCATTTATATTATACTTCACATAAGTTTAATCAAATGTGGACTATTTATATGTAGATACTCTATGTAAATATTGTGATGTGAATTCAATTGTTGTTTATTAGATCATGTAACATTTGCTATGTATATAATATAGAAGCAAATTTAGATATTCAGTTTAAGCCTTTTGTCTATGTACAGAATGTTATGTGATTTTCATTTTTGACACATTATTTGAAATAGTATTTTGTTTTATTTATTTTATTTATCACATGTCCATAGAATTTGCCAACAAAACAAAAAGCATTGGAAAATCACCACAAAAAGAGAGCTAATACATGTACAATGTATGTATAGTGTGTCAGTGAGTACAACATTACTAACTAAAGTGATCTTGTTTATTTCTATGTTATAGTGGGTCATCGACTGGTAAATACGGGTTTGCAGAGAAAGTACTTGATGGCATGTATATCCATGTCAATTCAGTGTCTGGAACGTTCGTATCGGATACATTCCACGCAGACATTCAGGTAAGTTGATTTATCACAAACACTCTAAATGTCAATGTCAAAGTATTATTATTTTGCCTCAAGCACCAAATAGGGATGCTCTGTCAGAGTCAGTGTCTTTCTCAGAAAATACTTAATTACGTGTGATTCATTTATGATATTGAAATTCCACCACCCACAACAAATGTACAGAGACAATAGGTTGAGTCCAGGAGAAAGGGAGGGAGGGGAGAGAAAACAATTTTCATATTGTAAGATTCCATGCTACATGTATGCAACAAAATAACATTGATTTATCAAGCAACAGGCATACATAATGCAGTAAATATTTCAAGGCTTCATTCATTGCATCGGAGTTCCTTATTTAACACTAGAAGAAACACAAGATTATAGACCTGGAGCCATGAAAACCGTACACAGGATGTATATGATTCAGACCACCTGCCCGCTTGTACTAAAGAAAAAGAAATGAAACCAGAATAGTACATTATTGATGTCCTCACACATAGGCATGGTTATCAATGCAATGGTCATTAGCTGGCCCCATTTTAAAGTCCAGAATCCAAGCTATGCCACCATGTGTGTAACCAGCCATGGGGGGGGGGGGGACAACCAGGGCTAAGGGTGATTTACCCCTGAAAATCCCAAAATAGCCCTCAAAAATTAAATTACAGGGGAAATTCTTAATAGAAAGTAGTCCTAAAAGGAAACAATTTTAAGACTTGTGGCTCAAAATAAATGAGGAATCCATTTAGCTGCCAAAACCCCTTGAAAGTAAAATAAAATAAAAACGGTATTTAAACAAAATAAAAATAAAAACGGTATTTGAGGCCTTGAGCAGGTTCCAAAAAAGGCAAGCTATTAAATAATTTTTCACTCCCCCATTTCACCTGAAAATATTTACCAGGGGACAGTCTGCCTCCTCTCCTCATTCATAGCAAATTCTAGTCTTGTTTTTGCCAAGTAAATTGAAAAGTCACTTTATAAATGAAATCCATCATGAAATTTGTTTCATTTTTCTGCACAATTCTGAACAAGCTGTTTGTTTTATGCAATCCCTACACAATTATAATATGGGTTTTTCATCTGTTTTTTTGACAAGCTGTTTTGTTCAACTTGAGTTTTTTGCACAGTTCTTAACAAATTGTGCTCTTTTCCCAGTCATTTAGGTGTAATTTAATTTTTTTTTATTCTGCGCAAATTATTAGGCCCTGAAATATTCATATTAAATCAGAAGTGTTCATGTTGTGTGAAGAAGAAAAATGCTTCACATTTTTATACATTTTGTCTATATTGTGGTCAGAGAGTCGAGTGTGACATGTGTATCTACTGAAGATAGCAATTCTCTCTCTATGCATAACTTGTATCCATTGGTGTGACATGATGACAAAAGCTGTGATACTGCATATGAAAGGATAATTAATGCCATTTGTAATGTAACTAAGGTAACGCAGAATAAATTACAGTGTTCTGCATGTTATGAAATAAATGACTAAAACAAAAGGGTATTATATATCTACATGAGATAGTAACTCTCTGCACAAATCATTTTAAATGTAGTAACTCTGAAATGTATGTAAGAGAAAAAAAATGTGATACCTTTAGATTTGAAAGAACGCATGCATCAGGAAAGGGGAGGGGGTATGCTTAAGATGAACATTGAGACAACACTACTATAATCCTTAGTTTCCAGTGACTCATATAGCGTGCGCACGATACTAAGAAGAACATAGGAATTACAGTGGGTGTTCGAACACATTTTTTCCGGGATTGTAGGTAGAGATTAAAATCATAAGACATAATGCAATTATGAATATGATGTATAGTAAAAAAACTAGAATTACATGTATGATCATTGACCTGTATAATACATAAAGGGTCAAATCATCAATGCTGTATTCATCTATGCTGTCTACTGAAGATAGCAAGTCCTTGTATCTATAGCATGTGTTTGTAGCTAGATGATAAAGCCAAATTAGAATTATATTTCACATGTGATAATCAATGAGCTATGATAGGTGATCCAAATTTCTTCTCCATGAGTATCACCTGTTCTTCACATCAGTGATTTTGGTGCAATATGGTTGAAGTGTTATCTACTGAAGACAGCAGTTCTCTGCATAGTTTATTTCTAATGCATACCATAGATAGCATAGATCTAGAGAAAACAAAACCATTTTGATTATTGCTGCTCCACTTGTATACTTTAGGTAATTAACACTATGGCAGCTACAGGATGCTTTATATAAATAGCTGAATATTTGCACTGTAATATCAGGATAAAACTACTCCCCATTCCAGAAAAATACAGCTCTAATTCTTTTGGATTAAAAAAATATTATCCTGTTTTGCCAAATGAAACATAGCTAAATATCCTAATCCTTTAGTTACTAGTTAGTCCTAACTGGCAATGAAAGTAAAATTTTAATATTTGGTCAATTTTAGAAATAAGAGCCAAAAACATGCATTTTTAGGGCGTTTTTCGACCTTTTTCGTATTCTGTGACAATCATGCCCAAAGACTTGAACAAAGACTAATTTCAAGTTATGCATTCTAATTTTTGTAAAACACATTTTTCAATCTTTTACATAACCAATTAGCAAAAATAACAAATAATATTAAAATTATGAGCTAACTCTTACCCTATACTCAAGATTTTGAATGCTTAAACTTGTGCCAAGTCTTACAATTTTGTGACGTCAATTGTAAGAAAACATGCAAAATTGCATGTTTTTGGACCATATTCCCTCAAATTGCAAAAATATTATTTAATTTGACTTTCATTGCCAGTTAGAACTAACTAAAGGATTAGGATTTAGCTATGTTTCATTTGGCAAAACAGCATAATGTTTTTTAATCCAAAACAATTAGTACTGTATTTTTGTGGAATGGGGAGTAGTTTAAGGTGGGACAGGTGTAATTGACACTTTTTTGTGTAGAAAGATCATAGAAAATCTTTACATGATTCATTGTAACAGGTATAGAATTAAATGTAGAAAAACAGGTTCAATTTAAATTTTATGCATATTAATTATCTAATTTAATTAGCGAATATTAGTGGTTTTTCAAAAAAATATAGCTCCACTATACAATGCCCTATTGAGACACTTGAGGTGTCAAAATAAAGCTCTTCCAAGGATCTAGTGCATGAGCCTATTCCCAGTAACATCAAAGGGGGTAGGAGGTGTAACCCGTATGATTTTGGGATAAAATGACATCTTGCGTGTACCAATTTTGGCATATTTGGTTATCTTATTTTATCAATATCCAAGAAACATTTTAAAGTAGGTTCTTGCACTAGATAATGGTCTAAAGAACATAACTGTCAACTTTCAGGTCTATAGGGGGTATACTTTAGGAGCTGCATTTTTTCAAATGTCGACTTTTGGTGAAAAAATGAAATGCATGAAAAACGCATGGCAACGGATTTGTAAACAAAGAAAATAATAGATTCTTGTTGTAATTAACACGCTTTATATACAATTTACATAATTTTTCCGGATTTTTTTTTATGTTATGAAAATTACATACATTAATGTCTCTAAAAGTGACAACAACTAATTTTTGATGAAATGATGATTTTGGCCCATCTAATTACACCTGTCCCACCTTAATTTCACATTACAAATACTGTATAGCTGAGCTGGAAGATGTTTATTTTCACACTTTTCGTGATTAATTTCAGAACCTCTAAAATAATCCAGCTATACAATTTTAAAAACTCCAACATTACTGGCTGCACTCTATACCACAGATAGCAATTCGATCATTAAGCCTACTTGTTATTTTTCACAGGCTGTAATAATAATTGTTTTGAAAGTATGCATAGACACACTTAACTGAAATGGTAATGTAGCATTTAGCCATGAGATGATAAGTACATGTACGCTGTCAATAATTATGAATAATCCATGAGTAATATGCAGTCACTTGGAAGTAGAATAATAAAGTTATAATTGCAAATAACTTGCGCATAGAATTACTATCTTCAGTAGATAGCTATTTATAAGAAATTCTAATTTCCGTATACTTTTGAATTGAAGCAAGTAGAGTTTACAAAATGCAGCTGGATATTATGAATCCATTGAAATTTGGAATTATATGAGGATATCATGCTGGCATAGCCAGGTGGCATAGCAACCAACCCACTTTGTTCAGGGGATTAAAGACAGACACAGGAAATATTAACAACCCCCTTCATGTGCTTTGCATACAGTACAACACTATACATTGCAGAGTTCACTTCCTGAAATTAGAGCAGTTACGTAATAATTAATTTCAACCCTGATTCATAATTCAGTCACCCACCTTTACACAGTGTTTTTTGTGGGACCTGAGAGCACTCAGACACACCAAATTGCATAATGCATACGAGTAATGTCCTTTTGAGATCAAATAATTTTGATTTGTTAAAATTTGCGATATAATACAAATTTATGGCGAATTATCAAAAATTTGTTTTTTTTATAGTTTTTATATAAACAGTCCTCAAAGTCAACTTCATATATCTAATGATATGTGCTTAAAGTGTATGTAGCTGGGAGGAAAAGTCATCCATCATGAAAATTTTGACCTTTTGTATTGAAGGTATACATTTTTTCCCCAAAATACCTACAGGTAATAATTTTAGGTCTTTGGGAGGAAAAAATTTATATCTTCAATACAAAAGGTCAACATTTGCATATTATAGATGGCTTTTCATCCCAGCTACATACACTTTAAGGGAAGGGGTATGAACATTTGGACAGTATTTATTGTGGGACATTAGAGCACATCAGACATATCGAATTGCATTCTGAATACTGAAGAATGTCCTTCTGATATCAAATAATTTTGATTTTTGAAATTAATGTAATTGATATTTTTGATATTTAACAGTACTCGAATTAAACTTTATAAATCTGATGATTTATACTTAAAGTGTATGTAGGTGGGATGAAAAGCCGACGATCAATTGAAAATTTTGACCTTTCGTATTGAAGATATGGATTTTTTCCCAAAACACCAAAAAAAATTAGGTCTTTTGGGGAAAAAAATCCATATCTTCAATATGAAAGGTCAAATTTTCAATTGATCGCCGCTTTTCCTCCCAGCTACATACACTTTAAGAATATATCATTAGATTTATAAAATTTACTTCGAGGACTGTTATATATCAAAAATTTGAAAAATATCAAATTCTAATAAGGCAAAAAAAAAAAAGGTTTGTCTCAAAGCTCACGAGAAATTTAAAAACAAATGCGAAATGCGATTTTTTTTTTTTTTTTTTTTTTATTCCCGACTTTTTTTCATGGTATTTTTTCTGGAAAAAACTATAAAAATTTTTTTTTTGAAATAAAAAAAATTTCCGCATTTGTTTTTAATCAAATCGTGGATTTTACAAACGCAGCATAGCTTTGAGACGAACCTTTTTTTTTTTTTTGGCCTAATTTGTCATAAAATTTCATATCGTGAATTTCAAAAATGAAAATTATTTGATATCAGAAAGACATGCTTCAGATTCAGAATGCAATTCGATACGCCTGAGGTGCTCTCATGTCCCAATTAAAATACTGTCGAAATGCATAAAATGCTCATTCCAGATCCCTTAAGTACATATCAGATTTATTAAGTTTACTTGAGGACTATCATAATTTTTAATAATTTGTCATAAAATTTGTATTATATCGCTAATTTCAAAAAATCAAAAATTATTTGATATCAGAAGGATATTCCTCAATTCCAGAATTTTATTTTTATTTATCCGAGCCCTTAAATATATTTACATGTAAATTGCAAGGCTTAGTGACTGTACATGTACTTTATTTAAATCATATATTTTTAGTATCCAGAAGTATGATAAAACAATCTATAAAAAAACTTCAATTCATGAAATTTAATTGCACATGTATAGCCATTTGTATAATAGAACTATTAATGGTTGGCCAGCAACATTTGTGAAAGTCACTCGCTGCAAAGCAGTACAGTGGACTTTTTGCTCTGGCATCAAAATAACTTGGTATAAATTATTTCTGACATGTGCCATATGTTAGTATGGTTACAACTGGAAATGCATACTGTACTAATGATTTAATTTGAGGTCAAATCCTTCATATGCCATAAGCTCTGGTGCTAGGTTACTTGTATGTAGTACAGTCTAAAGGTCTTTGGTTCAAATCTAACATTTTATTATTGTATTCAAGCTAATTACTTCCCCTTCTCTATAATTGGCACTCCCATTTGTGTTTAACTGTTTTAGGCCTCCTTGCAGTCACTTCCATGAAATTGGGCCAAAAGGTACATTTTGTCAGATTAAAATTATTTCAGCATTATGGTACAATATACTTTTTCAACTGCTAAATGGTATGTGCAGTAAACAAAAAATCAACACAACCAATCACACACATATTCAATGAGCGTGTGGCATGGTACGTGTATGATTGTGCACACCAATCATGTACCTTGTTACTCTTTATGTACTTATTTAATGCAGCTTATTGGATGCGGTGGGTTTTCAAATTTGCATTAAAATCACCAGAAATTGATTGGTTGAATATGTGTTGATGGTATTTCAGTGTTTTTTATAAAACCTTCTGTAAAGGTCTGTAATGGCTGCACTATTATCCTATGGGTGCTTTATGTACTCAACTAAATATCAAGAAACTGACAAAGTCCTAATTGTGGACTATTCTTGTATTGTTAATTCAAGTCATTGCTGACTGGTTTTTGCAGGAGAACTGGACATATAATTTTTTTTTAAATCATCTCGGAAAATAAAAGTTGTCGAGATTGCTTGTAAACACAGAGGATCATATTGATTTCCCCACAACACATTTGTCTAGTACAAGCATTTTCATACCATTGATAACATATGGAAAAGGCATTGAAGTACAAATTTTATTTTCTAAGACATTGGTTCTTCACTATCTGGTATGTACACTAAATTGGCCCATTTCAGTTTTGTAAAATTTAGTCTAATGTACATGTATAGTGCAAACAGTCTTGGAATGTAATCAGTACCCAATTATGAGTACTACCCACCAATGTTTTGTTTTATTTTGTATTATAATTTAAGTAACTACTCTCAATTGAATATTGTTTTATTTAACTTTGATTGGTTACAGATTGCTCAGGTTCTTGTGCAGAGCAAGACTCCAGAATGGCAACTGTCAGATTTACGGATGTGCAGAGTAAAAGATATAAATAGGGGTGAGGTTATCACATTCAAAGAAGTAGAATGGTCAACATTACGACTCATCATTGATGCTACTGAGAGTGGAGGGCCTACTACTACACCAATTAGATTAATCACTAACCAAGGAAAGGTGGGTCAATATGATTCTAAATATGTTTCAGTTCTGAGAAAATAGTTGTTGCCTTGTGACTGAAATTTAAAGATGGTTTTTGATTGATCAGAATTTGTTGTTTCTTCTGAAAAAATGTTGCAATTGCTGTCTGAATTTGATGGAGGGTAAAACAATACTTTCTTACTACACACTGGCCTATATAGTGCTGATGTGACATGCTCTTCCTGGTACTAACCAATTGACTCCAGTGGAAAAAAATGTAATTTAAGACAAATTGCAATATCTCTCATCACTTCAGAGCCAAATAATAGCTAGGAGTTTGTAATATTAGTTTGCACTGACACAAGTAATCTTGTGTAAACTCTTTTTAGTTTATATAACACATATTTATGTGCCATGATCAAGGGAAATAAGTCTAATTTTGAGTTATAGGCAAAAAGGATGCCCAAATTCTTTTGTTTCTTATTATTTCAGCAACTGATAAAGTGCCTATAGCATGCTAATGAGAAGTTCAATTTTCATGTGGTCTTCATCAAAATGTAGCATTTTTGAAGGGATAGTGACTGGTGTAAAACACTTAAATTTAATAATTTTTGACTTCAGACTCATTTCTTCACATGTGTAATCAAAGGAGGTGCAATTCCAGTGGCTAATCTTTCATCAATTCCTTGCATAATGCTACAGGGAAACATAAATGTGTGTACATTAGACTAAAGTTACCGTGGTTATATTACAGGTGCGTGTGAGTCTCAAGAAGCGACTGGATGACTGCAGTCTGGTGTCGTCACGATTACAAGTACTACTAGATGATATTCTTTGGGTGCTAACAGATTCCCAGCTCAAAGCAGTCATCTTACATTTCAGGAGTTTGTTTCCAGTCATACAGAAAGCAACTGAACTAAGCAAAGCTAGGGCATCCAATAAAGTACAGGTATGATTGGAAATGTCAAATTGGGTGAATATTTTGGGGCGGTATGGCACTGGGAGCGAAATTTGGTTGATCTTTCAATCGACCATTGATGCTTGGAGGTTTCTTATTATTTATGAAATATCAATAAGGTATATTGCTGATAGAAACTGATAGGCAAATGTGGATTTGAATCCTTTTCCTTCCTAGCATGCATCATTTTTGCCTTTTGATCACTATACCTTATTAATTGACTATAATTGTTAGTTGTGATAATTGTCAAATTACAGTTTTACCATTAATTCTGATTAATTATTTGATGGGTCATTAATAACCAGCATTGATGGTCAACCCCAACATCAAAAATATTTGGTTGCGGTGTCTGAAACAGCATACATTTTGAGTTTCTGCTCTTATGGTATTTCAATTTATTGAAAAAGTGGTAATTTTTGCAAGTTATTTTTTATTTGCTATTCAACAATTATGAACTACTTCACTTGTTTATAACTTTGTGACTTTGAGTTTTCTTACATAAAAGAACATATTTTGCATGTTTTTAGCGGTAGCTGTATTGAAAATCAATCGCAAATTGAATGTTCCACAAAAAAAATCCACTTTCACAGTATTCAGACGACCCTTGCTTGTACAGAAGTACTAGTACAAGTGCCCTTGGGCTGCTAACATATATTTTAATATCCTCACCTATCAACCTCATACCTTATGACTTAGAATATAAAAAAGCTTCAAGCAAGAAAGTTACTTATATCTTTCAATATTATGTCATCTGCATGCCCTTTCTGTCTTCCTTGCAAGTTGTGACCAAACATAAATTGACTGAACATGACAGAATTATTCAGTAACCTCCAATTAATTCAATTCTTTCCATCAAATTTGATCAACTTTTGAGCAAATATCAATCATGGTGCACCAATGTATAATTTCCATAGTGAACTGTGTCTGAAATATGTTAAGGGCACTCTTTTAAGTCATTTTATGGATAGTTAAAAGGAATGTGTCCTATAAAATTCATATTAGTAATGTACAGATTCTAAGGAAATCTTGTGGCTTTCAGCTCAAGATGGTGTATTGGAAAATACTTGTCTTTTTGCGGTTAATATAAGAACCGCAAGTCTTGAACAAAACTGTGAGTGTGATTCTTGAGTTGTTTCCCTTTTACAATTTTCTTCAGTGTTTAGCAAAAATGTCTGTATTTTTCTACAAATATGGCAAAAATGTGTGGAAAGAGTTGTAAATATGGGCACACTCTACATGTAAATCCCATCTTCAGTAATATGAGGCCACCTATTATATTGGCCAATATTCACAAACACAAGTTTTTATTGATGTTGTGAAAAGCTGTGACAGTTGTGATAATGCAAGTACATCATGTTCTGGTAAAGTAGGCTTTTTAAGTCCTCCTCTGTCTTTGCCCAGAATCCTATGGCTTTATATCACAGTTACATTTAGACATGTATGCTTCTTTGTATTTAAATATGCTAGTCTGTGATGCAGCAGTTCTAACATGTGGGTGTTTTTGATTACATTGCAAAGGAGTTGATGAATGAACTGGTAAAATATAACGGCATAATGTTCTTATGAATGGAAAAAGATTTAGTTAGTGTTGCTGTATCACTATAATTGATAATGTTTTGATCAAATGTTATTGTTGACAAGCAAATAGTTTATTTCAACACATTGATATATCTAGATCGCAATCAAGAGTTGAGCAGTTTTTTGGTTAATGAAATTGCCTTCTTCTTTTTTCACTTCTTTTTTAGACTATACCACCACCACGTTCCGGTGGCACAGACCCATCCAACAGACCTCATAATGTGAAGAGTTCCAAGGAGCTGCAGATGGTTCAATTCTTTGAGAAGTATGATGTGGTGGAGACCTCTTATCACTTGTTCACTAGACATATTGATTTACATCTATGTGATGAGATGAACCAGACAGCTGAAGGTGAGCAATAATTGGGGGAAAAGTTGAACTTATAAGCTGTGTTTGAAGATAATAAACATACAGAGTCCATTGCATAGAGACGTCTATGGTTGTTTGTGTCTGAATTATTGTTATTCACACATGTACAATATATAAAAGAGTTTGAAAGAATCGTGTTCAATTTGTTAACTAAAAATCTTAATTGTTCAAAGGAACCTTATTTTATCATTTCAATCTTACTGCACTAGTCTTGGGCAGACTTTCTTTTCAGTGCATTTTTGTGTTGTGCGTAAGGAGTTTAATGCAATTTATGGCGATAATGCACACCACACACCATAGTCAACACAATTCAGTGTGGGAGATTTGCTGCTCACTATTATGTTGAACTTAAACATTAGGAGTATTGAAAAGAAAAACATTGGGTAATAATAGAACAGCAAAATAAAAAAAATAAAAAAATATTTTCTCTTTTTGACAACAGTGAAATGTATCCTCCAAACGTTTTTACATAAATATCTCTTTCAAAAAGTGTTAATTTATTAGTTTTATCCTAATGAGACATTGTGAAGTTAACTTTCCTGATACCTGTGACTTTCATTTCCAACATGCATGAAGTCAGAATTATTAATTATGTTGATTTTTTATCATGATTATTTAAGTTTAATGTTTGATATGTTATCATTAATTTTGTTAATTATTAACAATACCCAATGTATCATGTTTTTGTAATTTGTTGGCATTTTGTGTTTTATTATTTCCTTCATTTTCAATAAAAAAAAGATGGACTGGACACAAGTAATCAGGAAGGTATATTTTTGTTTAAAATGTATTTTGATGTGTGCTTATGGAGTGATACTCTAATTATCTTCTCTTCTGCTGAAAGATTGAATGTGATGAGGAAGCACAAAATAGTGGTCATGTTAGGCTAGACATTAGTCTTTAGTTAAATCTTTTTCTTGCTTTCCAAATTGAATGAATAGAAGCAAGACAAAAACATAGGAAACATGTTATTTTGTCCTCTGCAACATGCTGCATAGGGAATGTGCTTAGTCGTCGTCTATCAGGCTAGCCAGCTGACTTACTGGTCAGAGGAGATCTATTATGATAGTACAATGATGAATATGCATGAAACAGTGTAGGAGTCTAGGAGATGATAGTGCTAGATGAGTTCTGGTACTTCTAGTATTGTGTCACACTGTTTGGATGTCTATGGATATTGATGACCTAATTTGCATAAATGGGGGTCAAATAAAATAATTTACAAGATCTATACAGCTGCAACCATTGTAACACACAGATATAGGTTATAATTAGTAATGGACATCTTTATGCATATCTGAATTCTTGTATTCTGTGTTGTACATTTGAGTGATCTTCTAACACATTAATATTTCTCTCAAATAACATTTACATTGAACATAAGCATTATAAGCATTTAGTATAATTCAAATATGTCATGTCATGGCGAGTTGAGATTGCTATAATGTCTCTGTATTGTAGGCTTGTATTTGATATAATTATCTCATAATATTTGTGTATGACAATTGTTTGTATTCAAGTTGCCTGAATATTATCCTTTAGATCTTACAGGACTTGAAACATTTTCATATTATTTTATATATTTATTTTTGATTGATTGGTTAAGTTTTATTTATGGAATTAAATAACAAGAACATGTGGTGGTTATATACAATCAGTTTCAGGAATATAAGATTTAAAATTATTAATATACATAACACAAAGAGAAATCTAGGTCATATATTACTAGCAAATAGTAAGGTGTGAGACTACATTGGACGGAGGAGGTTTTAGTTATTTTCCATGAAAGTGTTACAAATGTACATGTAATCCAATTTTCACTATGTCAACTGGATCATGCCTTTGAGTCCTGAACCACAATTAAAATGATTTGCTAAAGTCTACTGCATTTTCTATCATTTCATGATCCAGTTACCATGGAGTTGCATATTTGTTATTTTGTGTGTGTGCTTATGTTTGTTTGCCTTTTACAGGTACTTTTCTCATCCTTCACAAGCATTATTTTCTGTAAATCAAGCATACATGTGTTAACATTGAAATTAACATCTGTATGTTAGTACCATCTGACAGAAAAGCAATAATAAGGAAGGGCCGATATCGATTAACCTTTCAAACCTTTGCCTGGAAAAAAATGTGGAAAGTGGGAAGCTCCTTCCCGGGAAATTTGGAAGTTTGGAGGGAAATTAAGGTCCTTAAACAAAGAAATACATAAGAATTTGGAGGAAATTTGTCTTTTTGAAGGAAATTTTGATCATCTTCAGGAAATTTTAATTTTTCCAGCCCTGCACATTGTGATGCTTAATATGCAAGCACCAGGGTGCATTCGCCAATTCATTCAAAGCGAGGACAAGATATAGTTTCCCACATTCAAAGTGAGGACATTATGGCATAGCGAGGACAAAATCCTAGTCGTTGCTTTGTGAATAGGTGCACTGGATGACACTCTTTATGTGGGGTATAGTGGAGAGGTATGGGCAATTTCCTCTCTTTGTATGTGGTATTCAGAGATGTCCTCGCTGTGAAAAATGTCCTCACTTTGAATGTGTGAAACTCACTCTTGTCTTCGCTTTGAATGCCGGGACAGACACACTTTTATACTTGTACACACGCTTTTATACACACATCCTCTCTTTGAATGCCCGCGCACGTATGGGTGTTTGTATAAATGTACATATTCGCCAAATTTGGTTTGCACCCTCTGCCCTTTGTTAAATTTTAAATTCATCTTTTGTAAATAATATATAAGTAAATGCTTACATCCCTTAGATTATGAGTTAATACTCTGGTGAATATAATTACAGAGACCTGTCAAATAATATCATCTCAGCACATTGTGTAACAACTTCAATCTTAACTATTAATTGCAATTTCAACTGTAATGATTGGATTTTTCTCATTTATTTCCACACACACACACTTTGCTTGATTTCATGATGGTTATCAGAAGAAGAAGGTACATTAATCAATGGCACTGATATTGCACAGTTGTGTTGTGGCACTTGTCTGTAGATGCATGCATGCTAGCTTGATTTTATTAATACTGTATTTTGTGATCACATATAACAATATATTGTACTGCAATGGTAGTGTGATTGCCCTTTGTATGAATCGTTATTCTCTCATTTGAATTATTACCAAGGTTATAAATGGAAAACACAGTTTTGGTTGCAACCAATTTTATATAAACCTATAAAATGTATTATTTTTAAGCATAGCAATAAAAATTAGACAATTCAAGTTGCATTTTATAAGTAAGTACAGCTCTGAATTATTGATCAGGCATGAAAATTGTGCTCTACAAGATTTAGAGGGCATAGTTGTATTGATTGGTGTAACCTGAATCACCTTTCCTAATGCCTGAATTTTACCACAGGTACTCCAACATGACAATTTTTAAGTGGCTTGAACTATCACATTGCTGCAATTGTCTGTATCTGTCTCTGAAAATCATATGTAATGGACTAGACTAGACTTTGGATTTCAAATTCAGTCACTATAAATGCAATAGAATGGACTTGACTCTATTGTAATGTGACAGCTTGTTTGAACAGACAATACGATATTGACATAAATGTGCATGTGTATTGTTTTGACTGCATGATATTGTGTGCTGTAGTTTGAAATATGATGATTTTGCAATATGTACGACGTGTAACTATTACCCTTAAGGTATTTGTTGAAGTTAAGGACAAATGATTAATTACAGTGACTTAGGTATTCATACTGCTACTAAAATAAAAAAATAAAATGGAATGAATTCTTGGATATTGAAGTGCATGTAAATTGTAGAGTTATAGTATTTGAATGAATGATGCTGGCTGTTGTTCAGAATAACATGCTCACAATTTGCAAAGTGAAAAACTAAATTTTTGTTCTTTTACTTTTTGTTTTGCTATAGCATAAAATTGGCTGATTTTTTTTTTAGCGGGGTGAGACATGGAATTGATGAAAGTTTTTTTCAACAATTTCCACTCTGATTGTTTCAATTCTTGAAATTCTTCTCCAGCGTAAACAATGTTGACATTCACAGTTCTTTTGAGCCAATGAGACAGAGAGATGAATTTAAAATATTGGTATATGGAAAATGTTATTGAATTTTGATTATGAGCTTGCAAATTAAAGAAATTAAGGTCATATAGCTGGAAGTGGGAATTAAGATCACCTTAGCTTAAGGGGGTACTACACCCCTGCCCAATTTTGTGCCTATTTTTGCATTTTTCTCAAAAATTATAGCGCATTTGGGACAAGTATAATGTGTATATTATAGGGGCAAGGACTACAACTACTGCACTAGAAATTTTTATTTCAGCACAGATAACAGTTGTGGAGTTACAGTCAAAAATGAGGGAAAACCAATATTTGATCAATAAATCAATAACTACTTGCCTTGAGTTACTGAATTTTCAGTACAGTAGTTGTAGTCCTTGCCCCTATAATATACATTATCTTACATGTCACCAATGTGCTATAATTTTTGAGAAAATGCAAAAATAAGCACAGAATTGGCCAGGGGTGTAGTACCCCCTTAAGAGGGTGATTATAGATTGATTTCTGTATGTTGCCACATCTATCTGTAAATTTTGAAATTATGAATTTAAAGATTGATAGTCTGAGGGGATCATGTTTCAGCAATGGGTGTTCAGAGGAAAAGGTGACTGATCTTGGATATTTTCAGGATATCATTTGCTGTGGCAATTGCATAGATGATGATAGTGTTTCTATGAGTAGATATTGAAACATGCTGGAATTTGTCTTCCTTATCAAATTAAATGAAAGTCCAAATGTTATCAGACCTGTTTTATTACAGTGAGCGCTAGATTGCAAGGACACGTCCGGAAATAGAATTCTCTGAATTGTCGATATATCAATTGAAGAAAAAAGACATTTTATGTTCATATGAATGTTTTGTACACATTATTATGGTACTATATGTATGAGCAATAAATTTGCAAGGACATTGTGCCACGAGCATAACTTTTTTATGTATACCAATTAAATAGAAAATGATTGTTATTTTTTTTTATATGAATATTTCATTCATATATTAATTATTTAATGTCCTGGTAATTTTGGTAACTTAAAATAGAATTTTGCAAAGCAATGTTCATTTTATGAGAGTACAATGCAGGTCTTGAATGTGTTGTAACTGCAGAGTACAATGTATTTATTCAGGTGAATTGCATGTTTGATGTGGTTTGTCGATTGCCAGCAGACTATATCAGTGAGCTGCTATAATCTAATTACAGTCTTGTATTTGTATCCCCAAATGATGGTGTTTATAAATTGTATTTAGTTGGCTATCCTTGAAGGTACATGTCGGTTATTTATTACCTCTATGGGATATTCAAACTAGGGCTATACATTACCTGTGTTATTGATGTTCATATGTTGGTTGCTACTGTGCTAACAGTGGTTTATTTTCATCCAGATTTAGTAAAGGTTTATTTCATTCACAGTTTACATCCTTCACCAGATATTAAATATGGATGCATGTTAAAGTAGCAGCAATAATTATGTTTTAATAAATATCATCATAATTAGTTAACAAGTAGTTTTAGATACAAAAGTGTGAAAGGTCATTTAAATGCATTGTACTTTCAGTTTCTAAATTGCCAACAAACAGAACTGATCATTAATCTTATCAAAATTCAGGACCTTTTTTAATATGAGCTCATCTCAAGTTGACACCCCATTATCTGAAGCTTGTTAATAGTTCTTAATATTCTTAAAACTAACATAATGGCTATTTAATGGCATTTACATGAAGATGCATTTCTAGTTTATATTGTGCAAACAAACCAAAGAAGTTCGCATAATTCATCAAATTTTTGAACGCTGATCTTTTTTTTTTTCTGTTGCTTAGTTACATTCTTGTGTATGGATATACTTGTTATTATTTTGATGCATCTATGTTACTTCAGAACTCTTTATGTATGTGTGTGACAGTTGCTATATAAAGTATTGCATACAGTGTAACCTTGATTTAGATTTGTTATGAATCTATGCATCTTGGCTTGCTTATTTGCATATTTGAACTGTTTTGTAGAGTACTTGAGACAATGCTGTTATTAATACAGTCTATACTTTTGATTTCTTATTTAGAATGGGCGAAGAGACGTGTTGATGGCGGTGCCATGCAAGTGTCAATTAATGGATTCTCATTGGACTATTATCCATTCCATGTAGCTAGTAAGTACAATACTATGCAAGAAAGATATCAGGTGGTTTATGCATTAGGGCAGGTGTAATTGAACCTTTGTTTTACAAAGTCTACCTGTACAAGGTTTCCGCTAGGCTGTCACCTCTAACGTCATTCTGAACAGATTCCTTTCACTAGTAGAAGAGGTTTATGGATATTAATGTGAATAAATCTAAAATCAATACAGGTTGTTAAATTACAGACTTACCAAGAAATGAACCAGGCACCTGTCTCATAAGGCCTGGTTGATACCTTTTGATCCAACAAGTATTCGTTATTGAGTCTATCCATACTATTTCTAGTCCTGTTTAACTACAAATGTTTGTTGGCGTAAAACCAATTAATATATTTCCACAGGATATTTGACATCCATTAGAAGATAAAAATAAATTGAAACAGATCGAATAACAAGTACTTGTTGGACAAATATTTGACATAGAATATATGGAATATGTATCGGCCCTAATACCACTTAAAAATGATTGAGGTGACATCGTAGCTGAAACAGATAATAGTAAAAATAACCACCTTCCCCTGGATTAAATGGGTATTTGTTGTGGGATTACTACTGACATTCCCAACAAGTAGATCAGATACTATTTCTTAGTTTGTGTGTGGGTCCCTTGTTTGTAAACCCCATGTCTTTTGCATCAAATAAGTAAAGTATTTAATTTGGACAACTTTCTCTGTTCGTGTCGTTTGTATCATGCTTGATCCGCACATGGTCTGTAGAAATTCAGGGTTCATGAGATATCAGCACTTAAAACACATCACAGTTGGAAGAGGAGCATTCTGACACTTATATTTGAAGAGCTTATTTCCAAACTGTGTTAAGTCCACAACCCCGTGTGTCTCATTTACTTGTGAGATTGTGAGTTGTATCATCAACAAGCTATTATTTGCCATAACAATGCTGCATAACAATATGCAGACTATTGTTCTCATTTGGGAGACAAAGGCCTCATACAGTATTGTTACTGTGCGTCCATCCACTGTTTGCTTTGTAATGGTGCATCCAACTGAAATTATAATACCTAGCATCACAACACATTGCAATATCGCACAGGGAAATCAGAAACATGGGATAGTGGACTTAACACGGTTTGGAAATAAGCTCTTCATTTGTGAAAAGCAGTGTGGCCCAGCGATTAAGGCCTTTGACTCTGGTGCTAGTTATTCACCGTTCAATTCCCGGTGGATGCTAAAATCTAAATTATCAAATCTCGCTATTACTTGTTTTGAATTGGAAGGCAGATGTACTGGATGGCAAAGACCTCACAGCCAGTTTCGACCAGTGTAACACCTGGATGTCTGTACCCCCAACCCAAGGACCCCAATGGAAATAAGCTTTGTGTTGGAGGATTTTTTGGGCTATCCTGGGCCGTACAGTCTAAACAAAATAATAAATTAAACAAGAATGCTTAAAATACCTCATGCCATGCACATAATTATCCGTATGTGATGCAACTTCCTTCCAGATTATTTTGTCACATTTCAGATCATACCATTTTTCTATCATTACTATATAAATTGTGGGTTGTAGAACTGTTTTATTCATCCAATTTAAAGTTTTTGTTGCAACTTATTTTGTTGTTATTATAGTTGCTAATGCAATTGAAGATTGGGATATTCTTTCAGACAACATCAAAGGTATATACAACATGTCCGCTTCAGAAATTCTATGTGTGGGTTGGTTATATTGTTTTCTTTTGGTATTCACATGGGAAAAGATCATACTGGAAAGGGGAAATCAAAAGTAGCATGTATCTGTTGCACAATTTTCAATTGTATGCTGCATTTCTGTAAATGCAGGGTGGTCCATTTCAGTATACCACTTGCAGAGTTCTCTGGTACTAATTAGTTCTAGAGAAAAACCTGACATACTGTTGGAGCACACATGTGGACAGTCTATGGTGCTTTTGAAGTCATTACTGCCTGTTATAGCATGTTGATGGTGGAAAATGATAGAACAGATGCACATCTAACTCACATAGTATTATTTTAAATTTGGTTAAATTATTTATGGGGTTACAGAAGGATCAGAAGAATGCACAATTTAATAGGATAATAACATCTTAATATTTAAAACAAAAGTTATTTATCTGGGATATTTTGAAGTTACCGTCAACACTAAAATGAAAAACATAAATTGTATTGTGCATTTTCTGCTTCTTTGATTTTTTCTTTTCATATCTATCAATTAATCAGCAACTTCCATTTTTAAATGAATATGTTGATGGTTTATCTGGGATATGCATTTTGTTTCATTAAATATAAATATATTTTTTGAAAGTGATTACTTGGTAAATTCAAATATCTATTATATATTTCTTGGTTCATCTCTCTGCTGCTTCATTTTGCATGGTATTGTACTCATCACTTGATCAGACGTGCTGCAGCAATCTATTCATTACTTGCACGTTTCCGCCATTATCCACAATGTGCGAGGAGAGCCTCGAACTGGCAGCACACATGAATGAGAAGCGAACCAGTCATATTACATTGTGTGCAATGTTATGTAATTATTCCTTTCATGTGATCATCAGTTCAAGGCTCTCCTTGCACAAAGTACATAATGGCGGAACCGTGCAAGTAGTGAATTATCTTTAATTCACACCTTAAAGATTGATTTTTTTTTATCTCTTGTCACTAAAAGCACCACTGAATACAATTTGTAGCTGTTATATCTGATGTTTATGATATTTAAAGTACCTTGCATCAGTTTTGTAATGTGGGAAAAAGAAGCACTTACCTTTGCCACATGTCAATTTTTTTTTAATTTGTCATAAAAGCATCTCTTCTGCCTATGAATAAAATCCTTCCAGTCATGGATATACATGTCTTTGTGGGTTGTTTTTGAAATAATTTCAATATTGCAGTTACTATTCATTTTGATTCTTGCACTGATTATGAAAGAAAGACAATATTATTGGTCTCAAACCAGAGGTCATAATTGTACCAACTTCATCATCACTGCCACACTAATATTATTATTAGTAGTAATATTGTTATCATTATCATTACTTCACTATTATTAGCAGTAAATACTAACATAGCAAGTCCTTTTATTTCTGAAACACTATAGGTAGCAGTAGGAATCATTGGGAATATTTTGATGAAGCCATGAAGACATCAGACAAGTGGATCCATACGTTATTAGCCCACTTTAAGCAACAATATGCAAGTACTCGAAAACAACTAGAGAAACAACAACGACTAGTAAAGATGGCTTCAGGAGTCACTCAAGACAGTGGACACAAAGACAAGGTGGACACACATAAAGACAAGACGGATGGCAAGAGTCATAGAGAAAGTAAAGGTAAAAGAGCAGGTCACTGTAAGAGTATACATGATATTTTTCTTTATCTGAAGCTCAAGGAATATTTTGAACAAATTAATTTGTAATGTATATTAGCTTTATTAATTGAATGGGCATGATGATCTAGTGAGTCAGAGTGAGCAATAGTTGAGTGACCTATTAATCCTGGAAAAAAGGTTGGCACACTTTGGCTGACTTTTGGTGTATCTCTGCCCCCGCTCCCCAGTTCAATGTTGAACGAAGTCATGTTGTCGGCAGGTCTGTGAGACCCTCCAACATCGAAACATGGGGTGGGGAAGAATGAGACACAGGGGGAGTCTGTGCTTCACAAAAATTGAATGAATGTCTCATTCGCCTATCCAATGTTAAGTATTATTATGTTTTGATGGATCCAAGTTGTGATAATATTGGATCCAAAACATAATAATGATAAAATTGATGCTTTCGCCCAATATTTATTGGTCTCGCTATGAGTTGTAAAATATTGGACTCGACTACGTCTCGTCCAATATTTTAAAACTCATAGCTCGACCAATAAATATGGGCTCAACCGATCCAATTTTATATCACAATTGTGCCAACTATTTTTTTTCCAGGATTGTAGGTTTGTAGGGTACTTATCGGATGGGTTGTTTTGTATTATTCTCTTCGTTGTAGATATGAGAACTGTTTCCACAAAATGAGAGGAAAGTTGCAAATCTATATTTTTGAGCCATGACAAGGTTCATAATCTCGGGATTAGATTAACTTGTTAGGATTGCCCCCTCACTTGGTGTTCAAAAGTGTTATGTTTCTGGTATATTCAATAAACCATATCTCCTTTTTATCCTTCGCGACTTTCTACCCATTTCATGAGAACAGGTTTTGTATGTCTAACAGACATGTTATGTACGTACTCGGCATCTGTTTGCAAGATTTGGATTTTTGCCAGGATCAGAGAATTATATCTCTTAATGATTTTTCAGGTTGAGTTACGATTCTCCTAAAATTATGAATTAATTTTTCTAGTGAGAATAAAATCTAATCCTCAGAAATATTTATGAAATTTAATCCCTGATTTATTTTTACTACTAGCGGTTTTTGACGGTCACCGTCTTTCACGGTTGGCAAATGGTACTGATATTTTGGGTATGTAAATGTTCTATTTAATGTGCTTAGTGATATGAAACAAGATTGCCATTTAGGAATACAATGGAGAGGTGGATTGTTTTAATGTAACAGTACACATTCAGACAAAACCTGCCTTTATCACTTGTTTTTAAACTTGTTAAATGTCAAAAGTCATTTGAAGCAATTTAGAACTAGTAATTCAAGACTGGAGGCTTCTGTCGGGCTGTTTTTTACTAGAGTTCTCAGCCGGTCACCCTATAAATTAGGTGCAAAAGTCCATCTTTAGCTCTCACCCAAAACCTTTTATATTTTAAGTTACATTTTATCTCACCGAACCTTTTATTTTTAAGTGTCAGTCTTACACATGTATCAAATTCATATCATGTCACAGTGGGGGTGGGGGGCTATACATTAATGCTACACCACTGGATATGCATTAGTTTTCTTAAAGTAGGACAGGCAAACTGTTTCATCCAAACTTGTTCAAATTTTAATCAACACAATTTTTCGAGTACACAGTAATAGTTCACCAAAAGACAAGTGGTTTCTTATTTGTTTTTTCGTAAACATGAACACAACACAAATACCAAAGGTATTATTAATTGCGCTATTTCATGCAACATCTATGCATTTTTGGTAACAATAAAGGACCACTTCCTATTACTTCCAAATCTGGGTGTTTGATATAGATTTGGAAGACATGTGTGTGCACTTTATTCATGCGTGTCGTGTACAGGTGTTGAAACTTTTTGAAGCCAGTTTATATAGCCTAATCCAGTGTACAGGCAAAACATAAAGTACATGGCCCAATCCAAATCCAGAATACTGTACTGACTTGTAAAAGTTATTTTTTATAGTATAAAAGTATTATAGAAAGTGTAAACAATTTCCCACTTCCATTAGGGCATATTTGTTACTTCCATTTCCCCCAAGTCCAGTTGGCCATTTGTCACGTCCATTTTTCGCATCATTGCCAGATCCATCTGACCTTGTATGTGCAAACATAGCACACAACTTGAAGTGGAACAGTCATATCAATACTATTTCAGCTAAAGGCAATAAAATTTTGGGTTCATCAAAAGAAATATCAAGGCATGCACAAAAGACATCAAAGAACTATCATATTTCCCACTTGTAAGACCATCATTAGAGTACTGTAGTGCAGTATGGGACCCATACACATCAAGAGCTTATAGGCTGTCCAACACCGAGCTGCCCGCACACGTTTTGTGTTAAATAAATACGAACAGCAGAGTATACCACCAAGATGTTGCAGGACTTAGATTGGCAAACCCTTACCACCAGGAGTAAAAACACCAGATTATCTGTGTTCCAAAAAGCTTGCCGGGGTCACCTCCCCACCCATGTCGAAAGCCTACTGCACCCGGTAACTCATCCTACCAGAAAATGAAAATCTCACAGCAAACCATTCATAAATATCACTCTGACCACAGACACATACAAGTACTTCATATCAAGAACTGCCACTGAATGGAACCTACTGCCATAATCACTAATATCTATAGAAGATTCAAAAACCAGCTGAAACAGCACTTCATCTCGCACACTTTAAATCGCACACACACATATTCCAGTTCGTCTTTTCCCACCAGGGATACTGAACTGTATATTTATCCAGAAGCGGACGGCGTCTGTTTCATCTCGTCCAATTCATGCTTTTTGCTACCTTACAAACCAGCACTCAATGAATACAGAGACCAATCACCATTCATGAATGGGGCGGTCAATATCACTGTCATCAATATTAGGCTCATTGAGTAGCAATTGGATCATGAAGCACAGATACTGTACTTTCATTGTACAATAATACTGTTGACAATTGTGGTTCTGATTGGCTAATTGAATCATGTCGTCATCACATCGGCACTTCATTCGTTACTATGTAGTAACTTGTGACCTTGTTCTTCTATGCAATAAATCAGGAAGAGTAGTCGGACACTGTTGAAGGAATTTACTGAATACTATAATAACCTTAATTTGACCCCCTTAACATAAACAAAAACAAAATTTGATCTTTTATTGGGGTGGGACAATTCTATTCTTCGCAACGCAAAGATCCTTAGTATGTAATATAAACGATAAAAGTTTTTAGCGCTACAAATTCACCAAACTCCCTAATTTATAATAGATGTCTTACAAGCATTCTGTTATTTTGCAGCTTCCAAACAGCAATCCTCCAAGCAGTCAAAGTCTTCAAGCAGCAGTCCACAAGACAAAGGTCAAAGCACCAAAGGTCAAAGTTCATCTTCCTCATCCTCTAAACACGCATCAACCAAACAGTCTGTGAAATTGATGTCACACGGTGCTGTGTTAAGGATAAGGGACTTCAAGTTCAACTGCGTACAGACAGGCAAGAATAGGACGGAGACCCAGAGAGCAGGTGGTCAGCAAGTACTACTCAAATCAGACAAAGGAACATTTTGTCTCCCACCTGAGATGCCATCTCTGCATATTGAATACTTATCATTCTACTTTCCCAATCAATTGGACTTCCCAGGTATGTCAATCATGAATTTAATTGACCTTTTCGGTAAATCCCATAGTTCATTGCAGACCTGAGATTTGTTTGACGTCACGTTGATGCGAACATGCTGTTAGTGAGCATCGTTACTGCGCATTGCAAGTCGGCATGATGTCAAATGACGACATCCCGGGTCTAACCGTAATGAATCATGGGATTTGCCGAAAAGGACAATTCATTGCATAGAACTTGATGTTCTGTGGTGTTTCTTATTAGTTAACCACCTTGTCTATTGTCACTCCTTTTGCTTCAGAGGATGGGAGATGTATATCCCACATTGAAGTAGAACCAAAGAGTACAGACACTGCCATGGCTGTGTGTCACTCAAGGAGAGCAAATAGTGTACATCTGGATACTTTGGCTATGCGCCTGGCAAACTTTAATCCAAACCGCATAGTTGATTGCATTCTGCATGTAACACATTGTGCCAAAAATGCGCACTAAGCGCCCAGTGTGTAAACCTTTGTAATGTTTAGGCTTAAAGACGCAAATTATCGTTCGATTTCTAGCTCTTAGAGAAAAACTCCAGAGATACACTATTGACACATGGTGAGCAACAAACCAAAATGGCGGATTTATTGTAGCATTACACACGGCAATTTTGAGTTGGTATTCTTTGGATAAAATTTCTTTTTTTCCCATTATAATAGAACTTCAAACTCAAAATTTCCTGGGATTGTTATAGATTATTGTATGAAGAGGACATTCTAAATTTGGCTAACATAGTGATATTTAAATAATGTATTTGAATTTAGTCCACCTTTGTGTCAACAGATCCAAATGGATAGGCAAAACATTTTGATTTGCAGTAAATTTATTTTGTTGGTTAATGTCTGCATGTTGATGCAACCCCTTTATATTATGCAATTTCATATTGATTTGAGTAAGGCATTGACAAGAGCTTCTTTTCTGTAAATATACCTTAAATTGTGATAATTTCTTTAATTTTGTCACTAACCGCATAATACTTATATCTTTCATTTACAGTGCCATCACCAGTTGCATATGTGCAGCTGAATCCAGTGCAATTCAAGTTAGACTACATGACCGTGCTGTGGCTCAATCAGTTTGCATTTAATATACTGCAAACTCTGGTAAATGTAAATAGATGTTTCTTGGTGATCTGGTAATCTGTTCTTTCGATGCATGAATGTAGCGTTAGATAACACATTGCATGATGACTTAATCAATTTGTCTTCACTTTGCTGCTAATTTGTTTAAATGGTACCTGAATATTACATGGGTAGAGGGGGAATAGAACAAATTATTTAACACATAAAAAATTTTCTGTCATTTGAACGGTGCATACCACATGTAAAACAAATATCAACTAAATTCGAAAAATGGTGCAACCTACCTACCCTCGTTAACTGGGGACAGTGGGACTACTATAAAAAAGACTGGCCACAGTCCTGTCACCTCAGATAGGTATTTTTAATCATTTTCCACATGAGCATACTAATTACTATTTTTCTTTTTCTGTACTGACTATGTCAACAGAAATATAATTGCCCTATTCTGCAGTGTAAACTTTAATTATTTTTTTACTCCTCTTACAAACTAACAAGATAAGTGTTGGTAATTATCTGAGCATAATGATAATAATTACTCGTGCTCTTTAATCCATTAAAAATTTCAAAATAAAAAAGGCCCAAAATGAGGTGATCGCATAGGGCTATGCACAAAAACTGATGTCACGTAGCTAGGTGGGTGGGTTTCTGAGACAAACCTTTTTTCTTTGCCCTTTGCTTAAAATTTTATTGTATGTATGTGTTCATTAAATAATGATTGGTCCTGTGCTGTTTGTTTTGCACATTTTTCAAACCATTGTATATTGCTTCAAATATACTCCTGATCAAAACCCCATGCACACCACATAGTGATCCAAGTACAAGTTTGTATGCATGTGATAGTCTCCAGAAATTGATGATTAAATTCAATGACATTTGACAGTTGTAAAGCTATAGACGCCCATTTTCTCAGGTGCAAACTGCAGCACAATTTGTTTGCGCAATCTGGAGATAAACTGGATTACATAACACCATGTAATTTCCATTTTTATGAAAAATTGGGAATGTAGTAATTCTCCAAACATTGACTCCAACATCTATTAAATTTAGTGCGTAGAGTGTCATCTTTCTTTGATGTATGTTGCAGAAAAATATGTCCCTGTAAACTCAAGATAACCACGGTTATGTAACATCTATATTTTTCTGCTCATTTAGACAGGGGGATTTCTTTTTGACCAGGAGTATATATTGATAGTGGTATTTTGCTTTAATCATGGAACTCTTAATTATTCTTGCTTTTGTTTCATGTGAGTCTCCTGTATCTGTTTTTTTTTGTGTGAAGAAATGTAATAAATAAACATAGATTATAATTTTATATACCTGACGAATTTTCAAGTGTACAATCGTAACATATTGCCATATATTGTGTTATATCTCAGCCGGATACGGATGAATTTGTGCCAGAGAGAGAAGGCAGAGATCACATGGACATCAGATTTGATGCACTCATGCCTAAGGTAGGAATACTGTAAAAGTAAAAATCTTTTAGGTTGCGCTTTGTGTAATGCGTGTCACGGTGGAGTGCTTATATGAATTTATGCGAACGTATTATGACACACACACACCTGGAGCATGTCACCTGGTTTTTCTAATATTGCCAATTTTGATTTGAAAAGGTCTATGTCTCAGTGTTGAGAAATAGCCCTACTGTTTTATGCAAATTGGAATAAAATGAAAAAGAATCAATGAGATCTTCTACTCATGTATGATCCTTTTACCTTTGAAAGCATAATCATTCACTTCAATTCAACTTCATTGCAATAACTATCCTAATTGCATTAAAACAGTTAACAACAATTAACACAAAGCCATAAAAACCTAATTTAGACATAATTATGTACATGAAATTAATTAGCTTGATGTTCATTATGGTAAACAAATTGATGAAAAGAATGTTTCATTTTACCATTACTATCATTCTTATTGTGAATAACATGAAACAGTTTATTACTGTACACACAGTTAAAAAGATGTCTGTGAAACGTTAAAAAAAATTAATATGCTCATGTTAAGTTTGAGTTTGCTGAATCAGGGGACAGCTATCAAACCTCTTCTTATTGCTTTGGATATTAACTGATATTATCAGTATGATGCTTACTGTGAACCTCTTTTCTCTCTTTGTTACAGATAATCATACCAGCCGAGGTTCCTGTTTTAGATCAGCCAGACAGGCCCCAGGAGCTCCATGTTCAGATCTCCCAGTTGACAGCAACTAACTGCCGGACAGGTACAAGCTCACCACGACCAGAACTCTCTCGTCTTCTGCAGCATTTCCAAGGAATGAAGCTCTATCATAACATGTCAACATTCCCAAATATGTCTGACGATTTGACCCCTCTCCCTCCATTATTTTGGCAGCATGCTTACGAGCCAAATTTCTATGTTCCCAAGGAGTGCTTTCAACCAAGAAACACTGACCACTGTCCAAACGGTGCAGTCCCAGGGGTTACCAAACATGAGGTATCCATACAGGATACTCCTGCTGTTGAGCCATCTGCTGTGAAACTCACCACACACAGCTTCCGACCAGATGCTGTAAATGATGTGTGGAGTATCAAGATTGAACAGATATGGGCCGATTTCTTTGGCATGGCCAGCTCTAGAGAGAGGCCTGTTCCTCTATTAGATCCTTTCACTTTGAATGTCTGGACGTGTTGTCCTGATAAAATACAAGCCACAAGTGTTAGCCAATCACAATCAAGAATAGATGTACACACAACTCCGCTGGATCTACCAGAGTTACGAGGAAGCTCTCTACCAGCTCACAATGGCAAGTCGCCTAGAGGTAGACGGAGGTATGATCAGTCACCGTCGAACGAGTCTAGTGGAAGTCGCACTTCATCTGATGAAGGCAATAGACTCAATTCCTTTGAAGATCTAACTAAGGAAGCATCACCTAGATGGATTCAGTCACAATCACCGGATTCATTTAAATCTAGTGGTGCAGGAAGTGATCACGAGCAAACCAGGTATGGCAAACCATTTTGGATCCAAAGAAAACCCCTCCATTGCTCATAAGTGTGGGCTATAATATGAACCCAAATCTTGTAGAGCACATCTAAATAATCCCTGAAGTTTACTTAATGTATATATGTTTCAAAGTATTGGTCATACATACCGGGTTTTTAAAATTTTCAAAATTGTATTTGTGTTTTTCACAATGCGTTAGCATCGAATGAAATCATACATACATGTTCAACATGATATAATGAAAATCAAATTTGTAGCTGTAATTCTGTAGGAGGAGATCTATATCTCATTTTGAAATTCCTTAAACAGGACTTTCTAATTACAGTGTTAATTTTTTCAATAGCATATCTTTTGGCATACTATACATTTGGTAAATCTACGCTTCAAATTTTCATGCTAAATGTTACTTTTTCTTCATACTGGGTGCCCTATCTGTAACAATGGGCTATTCCAGATGTATTCCACCCCCCCCCCCCTATGGAAGACATTAAAAAAATACCATTCCAGTTGGAATTGAGATGTGTCTAGAATTCCAGCAGTCATTTTGAACACAGATTCCGGCTGGAGGGTATGGAAGACATTGAGATTAGGTGAAATTCCGGCTGCTAAAATTAACAAAAAACAAGAGTGGGGATTGTGAAAGGCCATGATGTGCCTATGGAAGACATTCATATTTCTTAATATTCCGGCTGGAAAATGGTCAAAAATGCTCCAATTCCGGCAGGATCTTCACTTATGGTCGCCATCTCGATTAACCTATGAATGACATTTACAATTTACTTGAATTCTGGCTGGAAACTGAAAAAATGTTCTAATTCCAGCTGGAACCCTATGGAAGACATTTACATTTACTTGAATTCCGGCTGGCTATATGACCACAATTCCGGCAGGGTCTTCCATGGGGTTTTCCTGACATGTGAATTCCGGCTGTCAATTTAGCCCAGAATTCCGGAAGTGTCTTCCATAGGGGGGTGCAGAATACATCTGGAATAGCCCAATAGATACTGTTTTGTACTCTATGATTATATGTATAACCAAAGCACATCTTAATCTAAGTTGAAGTGCATCTTGAAGTGCAATGAATGGTTGGAACCCTGTCATCATAGATACAAGCTGACATGTTTAGATTTCCTTGGGAACTTCATTTCCTAATTTGAGGTTCCATTATTATGATTGTTTTGTTTTATAAATCTCAGATTTGTGGGTGCAGTGTTATCTCCATTAGAAAGTGAAACATCGACTCTATGTGATGCCGGATCAGACCATACCTTAGGTAGTAGGCAGTTATCTGATGAATCAAGTATGGGAGATGCATATTATATTGTGCAGGCACCAGGACAAATTAAGCTCACTGTACAACACTATCAGGTAACCTCTTTGTGTATTGTAATGTAATGTAATGTAATGTAATGAATCAAGCATGGGAGATGCATATTATATTGTGCAGGCACCAGGACAAATTAAGCTCACTGTACAACACTATCAGGTAACCTCTTCATGTAGATGTGATTTAATGTAATGTAATGTAAACTTATGAAGTGCATAGCTGTGCCAAAAAAAAGACACTCTTAAGTGCTGGCAAAATACGAGAAAAACAGATAATTATACAGAAAGAATGGAAAACATATGATTAGTGTCAGAAAAAGATGACACATAAGTTGATGAAGGAAATGGAAAACACTGCAAAAAACCATGAATGCAACATCACTAATATGCGCAGCATAGAGTATCATCCAAAAGACAGCATAAACTGCTAATCTAACAGTGAAGCATAACATTGTGATAATTAAAAATATGCAATGTAAATAATACAATTAAACAAGATACAATGTAAATCATGGCAATACAAATTTTGCTTTCAGAGTCTTGAATGAGTCCAAAGATTAAGGAAGTCTAAGGTAATTTTGGTGTAGAATATACTTCTAAAGTGAGGTAGCAATATCCTATTTTCAGTGGTTTTACCATTAAGGATGCACACAGGATCACTGAAGTGTTACATGGCCAAAATTGAGTTTTCATCATTAATGTCATCTTCAAACCATATTTTATCTTGTGATTAATAGATTTTAAAGAAATCTTAAAATTTGAACCATAAGAAAAGCTATTTTAAAGACCCTTTTTCATTAAAAATTCGTCAAAATGCAAAAGCAAATAAATCATTGTTTTCCCACAATATATCGCGTTCTCAGTAGCTTGCGTACTGCGGCGTACAGCTAGCAAAGACACGCACACATGGTAAACTGGATGGACGAGGTGATTACTGATTGAGGCGCTGGAGTCGCCAATCGCGATCACTACCGTATTTTATCGTATTGATCTCTTCCAAGGTAGGTAAAGCTTGCACCATTGCATTGCGAAACTACGGGCCGACAGACCACCACCGCCGTCCCCGTCCCCTTCCCAGAATCAGTAGGCCTACTCGATAAGTTTCGCCAACTTGAAAAGTGCTGATGTAGTGGTATAAATTACAGTTTGTTTTTTTATTTGACCAATAGTGAATTTTTTGTTTGTTTTTGTTTTTTTTTTCAAGTTTCATTCTGAACTTGAAAAGATGAAATTTATCTGTAAGAAGTAGTTACCCGTAAGAAGTCCTGTAATTATGACGCAATCTGGTAGATACGATAGAAAACGTAGGCCCTAAATATTTTGCTAGTAGTAGGCTAGACTTAGCCCGTATAGTAGACCCTCCCTCGGGTCCGTGGAGAACGACTGGTAATGTAGATTACATAGCATTAAAAATCAACCCAATACACTCAATGGACTTTCGCGTTCACTTATAATACGAGTATATTTCTATATTGCTGCATGGTTGACTGTGGTGGGTGTAATTAGTGGCGTCGATTTGTGGATGAAGAGGAATGGGTTTTTGGCATTGAAGAAAATAAGGGGGGGGAGTTGGCATTTTTTTCATAGGGCATTACGTAATTATTTATTGTTACATTATCCAGAGATGGAACCGAACCGAGACTGGGGCCAGTCTACCCGTATAGTAGGCCTACATCATTAGGCTTATTATGTTATGTTTAAAAATTTGTTTTATTTCATTCATTCATTCATTCATTAATTTCATTGTTATTATTTGATTTACCAAGTTGGTGTAGTTGGACAAGAATACAGACCTATATTAGCTTATATTTTATGCAGTCCCAGCCTTGGTTCGGGAGCCTCTGCGGTCGTTCAGTCTCGTCTTAATTTTGAAGACCATAAAAAATATAGTTACTACGGTAGGCCTATATTAGATACCTAAGGCCCTTCTATTTCCAGTAATGTTTAAGTTCTAACGAATGTTTGATGACGAAAAATCGATAATATGTTGCATACAATATCTAGCAGAAATATATTATCGATTTTACGTCATCAAACATTCGTTAGAACTTAAACATTACTGGAAATAGAATGGCAATAGATTAAATAACGTACATATTGTACATACAATATTGTACGTGCAATAAAAAGTCTGTATACTGCTTAACACCTCTATGTCAAAAATGTCGATATTGAAATCGGCATAGCGAGCACGCGCATATGAAAGCATTTTCAAACGAGAAATATAATCGAAAACGCAAATTCGTGCTTTTTTCATAACCCATTTTAACTACATTTCCATTAGTAGCCTAGGTCTATTAGGTCTACCATATATGATTGCGATAAAAGCTTTTGGTTTTACAACACTTTTTGCGAATGTTTTGGCCGAATGCCTTTTTATTTGCAATGTTTGTCTGGCTTTCAACTTTCACGTTTATAATGTTTTCTGCATGCTTTAAAAGGTAAACTGCTTTAAAGCATTTTTCGTGAATGTTTTCATGCAGTGTTTTAAAACGCTCTTTATAGCATGATGCCTATATACGGTAGGCCTACTGCATAAACCACAATCTAATTTAAAGCCATAAGTGTTTCTGTTTTCTACTTTTGAAATTCGGTTTTGTTAGGCTATGTAAATTTCTGTGTTTTTCAGTTTTCTTGTGACCTCTCCGTGTTTTGCCCGTTTAACATATGTAGGCCTATAATAGGCCTACTTTTTGTCCGTCTTACAAGAAGTTTATTCAAGACATATTACAACTTTTACCCCATTTTTTACACGTTTATTTGATTGAAAACAACAACAGACACACTTTTGTTTTTATTGTTGTTGTTGTATTTTATTCACTTTTTATGCGGTACAAAATATTTTACAACTTTATTGTGGCTTTAGGCCTATAATAGGCCTATGACTTTTGTATGCGTGTTTGATATTCCGTAAAAGTTAAAAATAAAATATGATAACAACAAACAATTACAATAACAAAACGAAATATTGAGTAATGCGACACATCAGAATCTTTTAAAATTTTACTTGGGATTCCTGTGGTGTAGGCCTAGCTATAACGGGCGTTAAAATGCATATATTTGGCGCGGACGGGCCGCTGTGGTGCATCTCAAGCACCAACTAAAAAGAAAAAACAACGAGTAGTAACAACATCATGTTTGCGTTTCAGAAAAGAACAATGAACATAAAAATTCTATATTTGTCAACACCAAAAAAAAAGAAAAAAAAAAAAAAAAAAAAAATATAAAAAAAAAAAAAAAAAAAAAAAGAAAATCACCAAAACGATAAATTATAAACATTGCATTTTTAAAGCAAAATTATGAAAATTAGTACAAAACAGAAATCGCAATTATCATGATTACCGGTATGTCTCAATTTATTCTTCATTTCATAAAACTTCCTTGATTATCTGCTAAAATAATTGCTTGTCAGTTATTCTATCCTAATTTTAATGTTCTGATGTCCGCAAATTTTAATACAGAGCATGATCTTTTTTTATACGGAACAGGACAAAATTGTACTTAAATAATCATGGTTTCGTTCATGCAACACGACCATGCACTGTGCAACTTATTCGCAGAACCTGTCTCTCTGTCCATGCGCCTGTCGCTCCTCAAACGCCGACGCGACGTCGCGGCTTTGCGGAAGCTCTGCTGCACCATGGAAACAAGACTGCAGTAAATAAAATGGCTACACCATGTGGATAAACATATGCCGAATGTGCACGGATAATTTTTTCACATTGTATATTTTACCTTCTAAATCACCAAAAAAATGCCAATCTGCTGCAGTTGGATGCCCCTTCTCATTTTCTAACTTGACCAATCGTCACAAGTCACCGGATTATATATTCATGGAATAATCTTCAAAAATGGACCTAAAATCCGCTGTATTTTTCTAAATCGCGATTTTCGGCAAGTTCACTTTTGACCACTTTTAACCATTTTTGGTCCGCCATAGCATCTAAATGAAGCATCACTGAGGTAAGTTTTTAAGTCAAACGTTTAGATATGGCCAAAATCTAGATAGTGTTTTTTCATTTTTTTAAATTAGGGCCTAGAACGTTTTTTATCACCCATGATTCAAAAATTTGAACACGGGTCACACGTTTTTACTGATTTTTTGCCTATATTTTAAAAACTAAGCAAAATTTCGAAAATAAAAAAACACTTTCTAGATTTATTTGTCTAAATTAATAAAATTCATGTTTTACAGTTTTTGATTTTCAAATAATTTTTTTATGGCGGACCAAAAATTTTTGGTCAAAAAAGCCGTTTTTTGGGATTTTCTCGAAAATTGTACTTTTTGACCCAAAACTGACATTTAAATGGATTTATGAGCTCATTTCCGTTCAAAAAATGTATACTTTTATATACTTTACTAAAATAGTTTTCGAGTTATGAAGTGAATAATAATGGATAATTAGTGATCCTGTGTGCCTCCTTAATGAAATGTACATAGTCGGATCAGTTGTCAGTATCTCATCACTCAAACTTTCAAAATGAGGATGTTTACTAGCGGTTATCCAGAAAGATTGTAGATAAGATAACTAACATCAGTTTACTAACTGCATTGTGATTTTTCTCCACATGCAGGTTTTGTTTCTCCTACGACTGCAACAGTCACTGCAAAAGATGATGGCAGATATCGAAAGTGACCAGGTTATGTACAGCAGCAAACCACTGCCACCCAATACGAAAGGGATTGCATTCTGTTGCCCAATCATAGAAGCCAACCTGATCCTGAATCCCATCCCTGATACGGATGCCGATAGCGACTCCATAGGTACCAGTGCACATGGGGAGTACACTGCAAGAGAGGGTGTACTTGATGATCAGATTGAAGGAACAGTTCCAAGGATGTTTGAAGTAGGGTATGAAGATAGTGACCTACAGAACACTGGTTTTGACATTGATAATGTGCAGTTGCCAAAGATTGTAACAGACAAACCTGAAACAGACACATTCGCAAGGACTAGTATGCTCCCCCAAGGAGGACCTCCTGGGGCTGTTGTTATGCCAGATTCAGAGCAAGATGTGCAGCGTGGTAGATCAGCTTCGATACCACTGAAAAAATACTATGCCGATTCGGATGAACGAGAAAGAAGAAAATCTCAAGAGAACTTGGGACCGAATGAAAGCAACCCTATACCTACCATCCAAACCCTCGCCCCTGATAGTACTAGTTTGCCCCCTCACCGTAGTAACTCCGAGAGTGTGCTTAATCGAATTAGCCCCATACCAGGACAGGGGAATCAGTTATCACTTGGCCTTCACAACAACAAGTCTATGACAGGTTCTATGACTTCACTTGATGATGCCGCATCCATTGATATAGACATCTTGTCCATTGATAGCGATTCCAGTGAAGGATATGCTGCTGCAGCAATGAGGATGTCTACACACAGTGGTAGCCAGAGTGGACTGGAGGTTGAATCGGAGAGTGGCTTTGGTAGGTGAAGTAAAAGATTATATGTCGAATAGAAACCGAGGGAAATGAGGCAAATAATAAGAAAAGGCGTTACAAATAGAGACCCATTTAAATTGATGTAAATGGTTGAAATAAGACAATTATTTTCAGACACAAAAACACACACCCACAGGCCAACTTACAAATGGATGCACATGTAACATAAACATAACCTGCAGTATAGGACTTGTTCATGACTTCACAAGCGAGGACATACCACTTGTTTCACAAGCGAGGACCAAACCACTTTTTCTGTTTGTTTTTTCATCCTCCTTGTACTTCACTCTTTTCCCCATTTCTCTCTCCACATACCCTCCTCTCTTTCTCACACTGTATCTCTCTTCCCAGTCTTTCTGTGTCATTTTCCCTCTTTTATAAAATCCCAACATCTCGCACACAAGATATGCCAACACTCGCATTGTTAAAAGTAAAACATTGAAACAATGAAATATTTGTGTATGTATATATATGTGCACCCTATTTTATTTTACCATCCCCATTGCTATTACATTTATGCAAGTGAAGCATCTGAAGGGTAATGCAGCAAAGTATATAAATATCATTTTATTCTATATTCTCAGGGAGTGAAGCTTCACCTTCTCTTACAGATTCAGAACGTTCAAGGGTATTGAATATCTTCCAAAATACAGGTAATTGTTGCAAGTACTCTCATAGTCAAATTCATAAGAATGTAGAATCAGTCGTAGCACTTTATCATCTTCCTCCATTTGCTTCATACTTGCCAACTACAAATGCTCATTTATTTCTGTGTGAAATGTGTGTGTGTGTGTGTGCCGATACTGGTACATCCTGTTTTATGGCGTTACTGTTGTTTTGAGTCCTCTTACATGGTTGCAATGTATATTTTTGTATTTGCTCCTAAACTGATATCATGTTTTATTGGTAGAGTTTAAATTGTTACACACAATTAAATTTGTTCACTTACTTGAGCTTTCGACACGACGACTCTGTGTCTTGTTCAAACTGATGGTGACTGGTTTATTGATCTGGGTTGTCACATGACAAGCTGGTGATGTCATGTCACAGAACAGGTTCATAGACCGGTGATATCATGTTGGTTAAGCTGGCATATTTTTACTATTCTGCTTTTAAATTATCTTCTGTGTTGTCTAATTCCAATCTGCTAGCTGCAAGACTTAGTAGCCAATGCAATATTGAGGAGGGCAACTAGAACAGAATTGTTCAGTAGCGTTTTATTTTTACATCAGTATTAATATTACAGAGCATTTTATTTGTTTTGCATATGTGTAGGGGTGTGTCTGTGTGCATCTTGTTATTTATGTCTGAGCCTGTATCTGTATTAAAATACTCATTCAAGATTAAGATGTATTTCAGTAGGCATTGGCAACTAGTTTACCAATTATTAAACAGGATTGTTTTCTACATCTTGATGTTTCAGTGATGCAGAATTCATCACCTGTGCCATCAGCAACCAGTGACAGTGGTATTCATTCAGCTATACCAATAGGAGAACAGTTTAAGGATAACAAGTTTAAACTCAAATCAGTAAGTATCTATTTGTGTTATACCAAGGGTGGCAATTACTGCACAACAGGAGCATTTTGTTTTATGCATGTAACACAACTTAGTACAAAAACTAATGTGGAGTGATGGCAACTGATTTGGCCCAATCAATTTCTAAATCAGCAAAAAGCATGCTACCTCATTGGTAAATAATCCACAACCTATACTGCTCACAGTGATCATTTAAAGGAGAATGTTACTGATGAAAACATATGCTTTAACCTGTTAGAAATGTAATTATTGAACACGTATATACTGGTTTTACTGAAAACAGGATGTTATTTACCACAAGATCAAATAAAATGTGCCGTTTCCCACCATGTGGTATTTAAGTCGAACATGCCGATGGGATAGCTTCACGCTCTAGTGCGGGTACAGTGGTTACATACATGTAGCTATTCAAAACCTTTGTGTGTATGACAACGTCACTTTACCCACACTGAAATGTATGAAATAAAATCTAAATAACACAGGGCTGGAACAGACACATTTTATTTGATTAAATACTGTTCCATTTTCAGTAAAACCAGTGGATATGTGTTCAATAATTATGTTTATCACATTTAAAAGAACATATTTTCATCACTTGCATTCTCCTTTAAGCATATAGTTAAGTGAAATGTATGATTTTATTTTTCAGATTTTTAATATAAACAACTGTTTTTCACTTGTTGTTTTTTCCAGGTGTCCATGGTGACATTCAATCTTGTTCAGTTAGATGCAGCCATACAACTACTTGGACAAGATTCTGCTACAAAAGTACAGCTACAGAAGTTAGAAAGAGAGGAAAGGGGCAACATGGATTATAACAAAATACTAGCTATGCCACCTGCTGGTAAGTCAATATTGACTGGTATTCTCTAAAAGGGGATAAAAGTCAGCCCTAGACTCAAATGAGGGTTAGTCTAACCTGAATGTATACTCTTTGGCACCAAAGCTAAGTTAAAGAAAGTTCCTGACTTCTGTGTTGCCTATGATGGTCATGTTATCAAATCTCAGGAGAGTATCAAGTATCTTGGTGTTTCAATAAACAATACACTGTCTGGTGAAAGCATGGTTAACTCTGTCATCAAAAGGCTTCTGGTCGCCTTAAGTTCCTCTACCGGCATTCTCACATTCTCAATCAAGCTTTGCGCAAAATCTTAGTTCTGCATTGATTCAGTGCCACATGGATTACTGTTGCACATCTTGGTATAGTGGCCTCAGTCAGAACCACAAAAATAAACTGCAAATTACTCAAAATAAGGTTGCTTGTTACATCTTGAAGCTTTCTCCCAGAGATCACATTGGGCAACATGAGCTAAACCTTGTGAATCTCTTGAAAATTTGTGACAGAGTTAAACAGCTGAGGCTTAACCATGTCTTTAACATCTACCATTGTCAAGGTGCACTTTATCTTAATCAGAATTTCACTAGAACATCAAGTGCTCACTCTTATGGAACCAGATCAAGTGAATCCAATTTCATTGTTCCTAGGGTAAAAGGTATCGCCTCAAACACATTCTACTACAAAGCCATTTTGGACTGGAATGATCTCCCATCAAACATCAAGGGATTGCCCACCAAGTCTGCATCTAAACAAAGTGTCAAACAACATCTAGCCAGCAACTCTCTCAGTCAAGAGATGTCTGATTTCACTGTGTAGGCATTTTTTTGGTTTCCCATTTGTTCTCTCATCTTTTCTTGGGACCCCATCGAAATAAGCTTGCCTTTTCTGCGGGCTTAATGGGTTATCCCGGCTTGTCATTTTTTTTGTCCGTGTGCTTTGTTCCTAAATGGCTTTGTGGCTGATTAATTTAAGCTTTAAATAATTTGTCACATTGATGTACTTTGTAATGATTTTTCTGTCTCTATAATATGTTTTTGTATTCTAATGATATTGCCAAATAAAAAACAAACAAACAAACAAACATTGGACTTGCATCACCATATTTGTCTCTCATGGAGGGCAACTAGTTTATCAGGATAATTTCGCAGGTTCTGCATGTAAGGCATTGTGCCAAAAGTGTGTGGTAAGTGCCGTATGGACAAACCTTTGAAACGCTCAAGCTTAAAGATGCAAGTAATCTTCCGATTTTGGAGTTTTCCGAAAAACTCTGGAGGCACACTATTTGCCCTCCATGAGCAGCAATATGGCAGATTTACTATAGCATTACACATGGAGTAGTTTTGAGTTGGTACTCTTTGGGTATAACTTCTTTGGTAGAGACACAGTGTAGTTCAGAACAAAAGTTAGTCCCCATGAGTATAGTGACCATTGTGTCTATTGTGGTTATATCAGTACCTATAGACACAAAACATTACGTATGAAAAATAAATGTCTTATTTGTCATGTGTTATCCTAGGAACCAGGTAATTGGGTTATGTAACTGTAATGATTGCATCTTCTCATTTTGATACACACAAGGCATCTAAAATATGTGACACGATCTGGTCCATGGGGCAAAGGCGGCAAATTTGAAACTGAGATAAAGGTAAAAATATGGAGTAAAAAACAATAAATTACATAAGAAAATGGACATCAAAAAACTTCATAACATTAGAACCAAGTATGCTAGACCTTTAAAAGTGGTTTTCCAAGTAAAGTGTTTGGATGCGAGCCGTTAGACCAATAGGCCTATAAAATAAACGCCGTGTCAGACAAAAGTCTTTGAACATGGCAAAAGTTCGAAGTCAGCAAAAACATCTAAATCCAGCGATGCTGAGGTCTTCATCAGTGCTGGTGTTTTCAGTAATTGATAGCCTATTGTATGTATAATGTAATAATTACAGCAACTCAATTTTCAAAAATGCCTCATTTGGCCCCCATGGACCAGATTGTGTCACATATGTATGTTAAACTTGCCAAGGGAGAGAAAGAAAGGGAGAGAATCGGGTTTTTTTTTAAAACTTTAAAAATGCAAAGTCAGTGGGTAAAGTACAGTAGGGAGAAAATATGGTATTTAGGCACAAATAGAATTTGTGAATAATATGTAGTGAATTGTTTTTCTTTTGTAACAGAACCAAGTTATTACAGTTATTCAGGTAAATGTCACCATGAAATAGCATGATGACCGACTTGCATTGCGAACGTTGAGCATGCTGATATGAAAGAAAACTTGATTAAAGCCATAATGTGTGATACCTGTCCAATTTCAAATTGGTCAATCTTTACTGAACATGATGACATAATATAAGTAATAACTGTCAGGAAAGGTTTCTGTCCATTTTAAGCTGAAAAAAATGAGGTAAAATGATTGAAACCACACTGGAGATCTTGGCCATTTAACATGGAGCTCTATGTGGGGGATTTAATGTTATAATTACAACATTTATTCCAAAATTTATCTGTTGTTGTACACACACAACAAGTTTGGCTGATTCCAGTTAGGCATAAGTTGGGATATAAACTGGGCTCAAAAACAAATTTACAATTTTTCACCGGGTCATATCTTAAAATCCTGTCCATCAAAATGAACCAAAATTGCACACAGGATTACTTCAATACTCTACTCTAGACACATGTCAGTAACCAAGCAGTTGTCCAACTGACACAACAGCAAAATGCACTGACATGGAACAGCTTCCTGGACCACATTCACAGCCCAATAATTGGCACCCAGCACAAGAAATCTGTGAGAATGAGTACAAGATCCTTGCACAGATTATAATTCCCAAAGAGTGGAAAAGTGTGGAACAAGACCTGTTTCTTGAAGAAAGTGTGTGAAAAGCAGAAAGCAGCACCGATTAATCACCTGTGTAAGGATCATGTATGCATTCTCACAGATTTCTTGAGCTGGGTGCCAAATATTGGGCTGTGAAAGTGGTCCAGGAAGCTGTTCCGTGTCAGTGCATTTTTGCTGTTATGTCAGTTGAACAACTGCTTGGTTACTGACATGTGTATTTGAATAGAGTATTGAAGTAATCCTGTGTGTAATTTTGGTTCATTTTAATGTACAGGATTTTAAGATATGACCTTGTGATTCACAAGTTCTGAAAAATTGTAAGTTTCTTTTTGAGCTCAGTTTATTTAAACATTACAATTATGCCAACAAATCCATTATGGCTTTAAATTTTGGTTAGGTGCTCGTGCTTGACATGAATAGACATGAATAAGGCCTAACAAGACTTTGTCATCTAACCCTCCATGGACTGGCCCTAAAGAAAATTTCATAGGTCTATTTTGTTTTTGTACACTGAATTTTAGGTAAGGGAACAAACCAGAAGTTAGATGACATCCTATAAACGAAAGTCCTTTCATTAGGGGGAGGGTCTAAAAAGATCTGATTATGTCTGTAAAAACTAGTTAAAATATCTGTCAAAGTTGATCTTTCGCGTTGGAATTTCCAACATTTCACACTTATGTTACAAGAAGGGAGGGAGGGATGGGGTCAGCCCCCTAATGAAAGTACTTTCTGCTATAGGACATCATGGAAATTTTGGCTTGTTCCTTAAATATTAAATGCCAAATCTAAATAGGGCACTGCTTCGTTGACTCCAGAAAAGCATGGCAGTAGAGCCCTTAAAAATACCCAAATATTAGTTCTGTGACTATGAAATTCTATAGATGTATGGAGCATGCAAACATACATACAACATTTTATAGTGCAGTTGCTGCAATGTTTGGAGTAATTGCACATAAATTTATGGTTCATTTCCTATTCATGTGCAGACCCTTCAGATGTCAGTCAGCACAAACAACCCCTTTTAGTACTTCCAGTCAGTATGGTACGAAGTTAAATTATTTACTGACCGACAGACCCACTCATAAATTTGTCTGGAGGGCAAGACAACATTTTGTTGTAGGCTTAATGAGCATGCAAGTTAGGGTGGTTACATGTCGTTTGTATGAAGGGTCATTAGTTTTGAACCCTAGTCCTTACCATAACACTAACCCTTATCAGGGTCTTAGCTAGGAGTTGATAAGTGCCCGTCACTTTCACCAAAACAGCATGTCCAAAATTTGACCCTGAAAACATAAACCAGACCTCTGCCTCTTCGGGGAGTTCAGTCAGTTCAAATAGCTATTGCTATAGCCTTGATTTACTTGTCTGGTCTTGTTTTGAGTTTACAGAACTTATTCAAGCATCATTTTAGTATTTTGCTTATGCCACAAGCATTAATTTTGCCTGTCACAGAAGCAAACAGCCTGTCCAAAATGGCGGATTGCTAGCTAACACCCTGACCCTAATTCTCATCATGGCCTTTAATAATCTAGGCCATAACCCTAAACCTAACCCTAACCCTAACCTAACACTATCCTAACACAACATTTAACCCTAACCTTAATTAAACCCTATTAATCCAAGGCCTAACATGCCCAAAACCTTAACTTTAACCCTTTAAAGACTAATGACCCTTCAGACTATTGGGCTGTTCCCAGTAGGGCTAGCATTCCAGCAGAAATTAATGCTTCATTCACTTGTTTGTTTCCCTTCTTCTTGCAGCCAGGAAATCTTGTCCAAAATTGGAAGAGAAACCTACTGAAGGTGCACCACTAGCATTCCTTAGATTTCAGAGTGGCCCAAAAGCTGAAAATCTTGCTGAGTCTGCTGGTGAACAGGGATATCTTCAATTGCTGGTAAGTGGTTGTATGAATATGGTTGTAATTGTAACTGGCAGAGTAAACAAATCTATCGACTCGGCCTGCAGTCTTCTTAACAAGCCAAAGATTACAAGGGCCATTTGCTCCCATATTTTGACAGTTGAGGGACATTATTAGATTTTACAGACTCAGATTTAAATAAGATGTATGAGATATATTATATTTGAAACCAACAACAACATCTAATAGGAAAATAAGTGCTGAAGTTTCTGTTTTTAAAGGTGTTGATTATAAAGAAATTGGTTGTGAGGAACTATTATATTTTTTCCCCATGTTGTTTAGTGAGACTTTTAAAACTAGCCCTGATGCAGTCTCTGTTTGTTTTCGTGAAATAATGAAGCTAACTTGAAAATTAACTTGGGCAGGGAGCTAACTGCTTATTGTCATGGTTACCTGTACGAGAACTCAGTGAGCTAGTCCCGGACGCAAAGGTATATTGTGGTATGTATAGGGTGTGTGCTTCTTTGTAGCAAGTCCCTGATTGTTGCTGAATGGTTTATATCAGGCCTTCTCAACTAGTTTATTTCAAGTGCCAACTGGAAAATTTTAGGGATCAGTGATCATGAAGTGCCAACATGTTAATTGAGGACTTTGCAAGAGAGCATGTGCGCGACCCAGGTGGTGTCCAGGGGCCTCCAGGAAGCTCCTGGATTTTAGGTTTTTTTTAAAGGCTCAGCGCTTCAGTACAACTGTCTCTCCTTCTTTTTTTTTTTTTTAATCAATTTTTTTTACTTTAATGTACTTTGACTGATTTTAAGCACTATAAGTGGCCTACGCTGCCAGCTGAGAAGGTCTGGTTTATATGATATGTCCTGGGCCACAGTGGTCTACAGATTCCTGTAAAATGTGCAGAGGGTTGTGGGTTTATATTATGCCTGTGTATCGCACCTTAACTAACTGCACCTTTTGTTATGTTTTCATACCTTCTACCTAGGTGAATGGTTTGGACCATGAATTTATGATTTCCACAATAACCCATATCAGTAGCTTAACTGCAGATGAGATAGCCAGTGAACCCATGCCTATGAAGATATATGTAAATCAATCCAAACTAGTCCTGCAGGTAAGTAAATACTCTCTGACTATGTGGTTTCATAATATGTAATCTTTGATTCTGCATCTACCAGAGATTTTATTGTGAATATTATAGGCAAGACAACAGAAAAAATCACTGTGTTTTGGAGAAAAATTGACTCTGGACTGGTACTGATAGATGGCATCAGAGCTAGAAAGTTTCAGTAGTTTGTTCATATTATAGGAAAAGGGGACAGCATCATTAGTGACGTCAATGTGTTGAGGCAGCTGTTCGCTCTGGCATGTATACCGCGACTTTAAGCATGTGCATGTGCACACCAACCAGCACTTTGAGCGAACGCTAGCAATTTGAAGCAGCGCCCAATGAAATGCATATTGAAGTCACTGCCACATCAGAGTGAAAAATGGTATAGAAGTTTATAGAATTTGCAGTACATATTTACTCAAGTCAAATATGTGCTGCTGGTTCCTGTTTTGGTTATGTTCATAATCATACACCCATGCCTGTGTAACATGCACTTGTTTGATTTTCTCCATTCTTGTTGTTTTTCTTATTAGGATGATGGGCCACCAAGTTACCCAACAAACCCTGGCATAGCAATTCCCCTCAAACTTGATGTCCCATGCCTCACCTTTACACGCACACATGATGGTGTCTTCCACATTACCGGTAAGTATGGATAAGCTTACAAAGGTAACTAGACTTTACGCGTCATCCTTGCATCACAGATAGTTTGATGTCTGTGACGGAGGTACATTATCTCGTGTTGTATGACATTGACGTAATAAGTCCTTCTGTCATTGTTTTTGTGTATTTTTCTTTTCTATTGCACTGTGAGTGTGAATATAACTAAACTGGCCTCAAAAAAGAAACTTATAATTTTTCACAAGGTCATATCTTAAAATCCTGTCCATAAAAATGAAAAAATAATTGCACACATGATTACTTCAATACTCTACTCTAAACACTGGTCAGTAACCAAACAGTTGTCCAACTGACACAACAGCAAAATGCACTGACATGGAACAGCTTCCTGGACCATATTCACAGCCCAATAATTGGCACCCAACACAAAAAATCTGTGAGTAAATGAAAAAGTGTGGAACAAGACCTGTTTCTTGAAGAAAGTGTGTGAAAAGCAGAAGCAGCCCCGTTCAACACTATTCCACCTACTCTTTAGAAATAATCACCTGTATCTTGTGCGAATTCTCACAGATTTCTTTTGCTGGGTTCCAATTATTCCGCCTGTGAATGTGGTCCCGGAAGTTGTTCCATGTCAGTGCATTTTACTGCGGTGTCGGTTGGACAACTGCTTGGTTACTGACATGTGTTTAGAGTAGAGTATTGAAGTAATCATGTGTGTAATTTTGCTTCATTTTATGGACAGAATTTTAAGATATGACCTTGTGTTTCTTTTTGAGGCTAGTTTAAGTCAATGAATGGTCATGGGGGAAATGACACACTAAGGTTGAGTATGAACTTCCCGATGTTGGTAGTTTTATTATAATGAATTGTCATCTTTCTGTTTCCATATCACTTTAGCCGGATCTTCCAAATCTGCCAGTGAAAAGGACAATTCAATCCTAGATGCTGACGACCAGGATAGTCCCTTACCAGCCACCCAATCCTCCGCCTCTCTCAAAAGTGACAATGAACAGTTGCGGTCACAGTTACACCTCATGAAGGATGCCCTCAATGTTTTAGAACATGAGCGGTCGTCTTTGCTGTCTACCCTTGAGCACCTACAGGAAGAGTTGTTAACGGCAGATAGAAACCGAGATACTCTGCAGTTAACTATAACAGACCTTCAACGACAACTTAACATTAGGTAGAAGTATATCAATTATGCCTGGGGTGCCACTTGATATTTACAAGGGGGTATCATCTGTGAACATGGCCTTTCAAAAAGCACCATAAACATGTGGAAGCATATATCTGAAAATGCACATTTTAACAAGTGTGGCAAACATCATTTATATATACCTATACACAAGTATTGGCATTATCTTATTAGTATTCTAGGGATTATTCAACTGGAAAAACACTTAAACTCACAAGGTCAGAAAGTTAACTAATTTTATACAACTTTAAAGGACCCTTAATGCATATGATTTTGTATTTTGTGAGAAAGGAATACCTGTTTATCAAATCTGCTTGTTTTAGATGCCCTATTCAAGTTATGTATGTGCAGTGCTTTGATTATGATAATGGCCCTCTGTACATGGATCTTTGTTCACGGATGATATACCTCTCTGGATATTTATGAAATCCTCTATAGACCTGATCACCTAAATAATTATCATGGGAAGTTTCACAATGATTTGCAATATACCAAACCGTAATTTGTACTATTAGAAATTTGCCATATTCGATCATGCTTGTAGACCAAAACAGTGCGACTCAGGCCTTTTTCCTCAGAGGGTGAAATTAATCAATTAATGGTGTCTTAAAAAGCATGTGCCTTACAAAGATTTGCGTATCTTTGGCTTAGCGCATTATTGGCAAGATTTAATTCCAAACTTCATTGGCAAGATAGCATTAAAGCAAAATATGCTAAAATTATATGCATCTGTAGACCTGCATGAACTGAAAGTGAAGTTTACTAATGACTGTATGACTAAACAATCAACTATTTTTCACCTCTACTGGCAGCAACTTTCTTTAAAATGCCAGAGTGTGTATAAATTCTCCCATATTTAATTCTTTGGTTTGGGCACTAATGATGCATTGCAAATCTTTGTGACTGCTAATGATGAAAGATAGAGAACCATTTGAAAATTGTAAGGTGGGAATAAACTCTTTGTGGTCGGATCAAAAGTTTTAAACTTCATTATCTGTACCAATACAGATCAACTTTCATTAAAATTCAAATTGATATACCGTGAAAACTTGATAGTTAGCATATGTGACACAATCTGGTCCATGGGGACCAAAGGCGGCAAATTTGAAACTGAGATAAAGGTAAAAATATGGAGTAAAAAACAATAAAATACATAAGAAAATAGGCATCAAAAATCTTTATAACTTTAGAACCAAGTATGCTACACCTTTGGTGTTTTCAGTAAATGATGGCCTATTTTATGTATAATGTAATAATTACAGTAACTCAATTTTCGAAAATGCCTCCTTTGGCCCCCATGCACCAGATCGTGTCACATATGTGCTTACTATCAAGCGCTTTTAAAACATATAAACCTGAAGAGTCCCATCCATAAAAGTGTAAATGGTTTTGAGCAAATCATCGATGCACATAGTTATATACAAAACCTGCAAATGTGTCTCAACCCCATTAGCTCAGTTGGTAAAGCGCCAGACTTTGGTACAATTAGATGTTTTCAAAAGCCCTAGATAGTAAGCACATATGCTAACTATCAAGTTGTTACGGTATTTCAGAAAAGAGCTTGTATGTTGTGATGTAGGTGGCATGGTCTATAGGGTGGCGGGAGGTGTGATCTGTTGTAAAACTTGGCTACAGTACTTGAACACAGCTTTGCACTGACTATCATGACTTGGTTTACCCAATAGTTGTGATCTATAATGTATTTTATAAAGTGTTTAGTATGTACTATTATTGAATTGGTCATATGTTTGCAATCTATATGTGTGCAGCCATTTTGCAATCTGTAATGAGGATGTGATAAAAGTATGTTGCAATCTTTTTCTTTTCTTCATACTACCATGCCTATTATTGCCAGTTTCATATATAAATGAATGGTCTTATAAAGTAACTGCCGCATAAGAGTTTTTAAAATGTTTTGACCAACATCAAATTATATTGATGTTTATAACATTTTAAAGACATTTATGTGTTTGTGTGGTACCTTATTGTTAAGTTTCTGCATTGCTTGATTTCTGCACCAAATGCCGATTAGCCAAAGAGATTAGACCCAAAGAGTATCAACACAGAATTGCATTGCACATAACATTATGGTCAAACTGCCATATGGGTTTGTCATGCATGGAGACCAAAATATGGGTGTTACCATGGACTATGCGAACTGTAAGCAGTCAAAGTCTTGGCATCACCTGCAAACAAGGTCGAGTCGGTACCCTTTGGGTCCAATCACTTTGTTATTGGCAAACTTTCTAAGAGATGCCATAAAATTATAACTATTACTTATCTTTAGATTGGTATAATCTATATAGAAATAAGTTATCTTTGCTATATTGATCACCTGGTCAATGGTCTCATTTGGCATGCATGAAAATAATCATATAATTTTGATGTAAATAGAGATTTTTATGACTGCTAATTATTAATATATAGTAAGATCACAGTTTATTTATAATTGAGATGAATTTATTGCAAATTTTATTGAACTTACATGGACTAATAAGTTTTCAGAATATGCTCAAACAGATGGATAGAAAATTACTTTAATTCCACCATAATGTAGGATAATTTAGAAGAATATTTACAATGCAGAGACCCATTTGTCAGTCATCAACTGTTAGTATGTGTAAAACATTGTGAAGTATAAAGAAGTAAACCATGTAAGCAGTTAAGTTGGTTAAAGTACAACTTGTGCTACTATTATTGTGGAAATTATTTGTATTTCATATGAGACAACCTTGCAATTATTAGGTATAAGTGAATCTATATTCCAGAGATACTTTTTGTGATTTTTGTTTAATAATACAATTCTCATATAGAAAGATAAGTCAGTTTTGGAGATTTTTGCTGTCAAATTCACAATGGCAGTATTAAAAGCAATACATTAATTGGAGCACTTATGTTTGAAACACCACTCCTGTCACCCTCTGATTCTTTTATTAAGAATGGTGCATCACATACAAAATAAAGCACAGCTCATGGTTGGCGTACCAGACCATATGCAGCGATTCTAGGAGATGAAAATGTTTCAAGTTTTGGCCAAACTGACAGTTGTGATACTTCATGTATTGCTGTCAGATTATGAAAAAAAAAAATTATTGGGCCTTTTTTAGCCGTATCTTAACAACCACAGGTCTTGTTAAAGCCATATTATAACATTTGCTGAGGAGGACGCCCTCACTGAATTTTTTTAATTCATTTTTTTACACGATTAAATTGTACTTTATTAAGCCAATATAGCCTGCAAAAATCAAGACTCTAGGTGCTGTAGTGCGATGTTCATAACACACAGTACGTACACAGCGTGCGGGACGGTGATATACACAACAAAAGGTCGTACTATAACATGACCGGAAGGAGTGGTACGTATTGGCGACATGTGCGCTGGTAGTAAATTCCAATTTTCTTTGCTTTGCCGTAGTTGTTCGGCTCAAAAATAAAAGGGATATATCTGACAGTAAAAGCTAACATTTTATGGCAAAGAAATGCTAATCTATTTTGTTTGAAAATGTTATAATATGGCTTTAAGGTGAAAATTGTGTCTTGTAGTTCTTCAAAAGAGCTTGTTTGGATTTTTTTGTTGTAATAAAAATTAGCTTTGGCTTTAGAAAGACATTTTCAATCATCCATACAGATTATGGTTCCTTCAGCAGTTTTAGTTTTTGTGTATATTTGACATCGGCAGGTGGTTGATGGGAAATTCAGTACATCAGGCCCTGGTTTGTCGTTCCACACTGGTTATGGAATGTCTAAACAAAGTTAAGGTGTGATACAGTTGCAAATGTGAATGACATCATGTAGAGAATGCAACAGGTGTCAAATATCTTGCATTAAATGTAGTGACATCTCAAAGAGAATTGTTTGCCAAACTTTTAAATATATTCTGTCACAAGCAAGTAGGGTAAGACCAAATTTATAACTTCAAACTTTGTGGTTTCTTTCTTTTTTATAATTTTGTACTACTTTCCTAATGGTATGCAAGGTTTGCTAACAGGGGTAGAGTTGAAATGGCGATAAAAGTGTGCAATTATCTTGGTAATTTCATTTTGCAATACTGCCGTGCAAAGTGAATGTAATTAAATATATATATTGAGTTTTATCAATGCAATGAATTGAGTACTTGTTTGTAAGTAAATTGCTGTCACAAAACTTGCATTGATAGATGTTATATGTGAGTCTTGATTGAACCAGGTTTGAAATAGGGACACCATCTCAATGGCTGATCAACAGGGTTGTACCTGATTCACATCCCTTTTTTTACAATAGCCAGTTGGGCTTGTAAAAAACTTGCCAGCCTTGTCTGTAAAATATAGGCCTACTGGTCTGAAATATAGATTATTCGCACTATACTGTGTCCCATCTCAAGTTGAGAGTAAGCCATGTTGGATTTCGGAGTGGCAGATTCAAATCGCTCTAGCTTACCTAATCCCGCGGGGCATATACACACGCGTAGAAGGGCAATTTGTACATATGCTAGTGACACAACCGCATAAACGAATCTGCCACTACAAAATCCAACATGGCGTTACTGTCAACTTGAGATAAGACACAGTAAAATCTAACACTGTTACCTACCAGATGGGCAGATACTTTGACACTTAACACAGCAAACTATATCTGCCACTTGCATATGGGGTGTTAAGGTACTATAGTGATCAATTGACATTGCATTACTCACGTTCACATGCTAATCCCTCAAGTTTTGTGATGGCAATACTATATTATATGCTTTAGAAGTAGAGCTCAACATAATTATGTAAGTTACCTTGAAGTTTTATTTTGTTTAGGGATGTTTTCATATGGTATGTTTTCTTAGTTACAACTAACAATTCTGATATTATTTGATTTATAGCATATTAGCCAACCATAGTACTTGGGATAAATGCATCAGAATGTTGAAGTATTAAATATATTTGAAACAAAATAGGTGACTTGTGCTGCCAAAGTTAGTCAGAACTGGTCTCCTATGTGCTACCTAACCTAAGGCTCTGCATTCTTCAAAGAAAATACTTTGACAAGCTTTAACATTCTTCTTTAGTTCTTTGTATGGAGTTGTGGATTCCTCAATATCTTTGGCTACATCATGGTAGAAATAAGAAAGTACATACACCTTTATTTGAACGAATTCAGAACCTCTGTAACCAGTTAAATGCTCATTTTCCATCTGGTTTTGCCACTTTAGCATCACATTTATGAGATATGTCATCACCCTACTATGATAATGGCCTAAGTCATTTCTTGTAATTTTGAGAACAAAGTACAAAACATAGTTCAAGTATGCCTCAGCTACATAATTACCCTAATTATTTCAGGTTATTCTGTTTAATTTGTCTCATTATCAATTGTTCTTGTGCAAAGATTGGTGAATAAATGCATGCTTGAACCATATTTTGTACTTTGTTCTTAAAATTACAAAAAATGACTTAGCCAATTATCGTAGTAGGCTGACGATATGTGGCATCCAAACAACTCTTAAGGAAATTGTGTCCTAATTATTTGCCAAAGTGTACATGGTGCAAAATCATATTTGGTGTCATCCTAAAGCATTTTAATGTTTACTAATCTGTGAAGATATCAGAAAGGTTAGCATTGTGACATGTTCCTGGTTCCAAGGGAAGGGTCACATTATAGCCCAGGGCTAAACTTGTCCTCCCCCTTGTGAATATAATTTTGAAAGTGCACATTCCAATCAGGTGTTTAGTCTAGCCTTCAGGTAGTGGGAGTTTTCCAAACACACACAAATAATGTTAGCCAGTAACTTAGTGGAGTGGGATGTAATTGATAAAGAATTTCCAATCATAAGGAAGCAATGACAAGTGTTACCTATTTAAGAGATTATGAAGTATTTAATGTACAAGGCATGCCAGTTGGACACATGCGCACACATTCATAGAAATCCTGCCAAGTCAAATATGATATGCACTATGTACTTTTCTATTATATATAATTACATAATGCAATTTCATACAAATATCATGCATGGGTGTGTATAGCATGGACTTCAATGTTCATTTTGTGTTGGTTTTTAATTAACAAAAATTCAGCATTAACCAGGTGTGAAGCATTATTGTCATGTCTATGCATCTTGCATTCTCTTTAGTTTAATTTGTAGAGATCTGACAGCTAGCTAAAATACAGACAGTATCAAAATGATTGATAATGCTGAAACATATCAACTGCTCAGTGCCAAGTGGATAAGTGCAATAGCTGCCCTGTATGTTATACTCATCACCACATGGCAGCTACACATGGAGCTATACTTCTGGCATTGAGCAGTCGATATATCTTTCTTTTAAAAATCTTACAATCTCCACATACTGTTTGATTTCTATATCATGTTTCACTTGAGTTTTGTAGTGACGTAGCAGAGTGTATACACACCCCTACAAGGGCATTATGTCAACACGCTTGTGGATCGAGCAATTGGGTAAAGGCAGTGACGTCACTCCCAAACTCAAGATGAATCAAAGGTTAGAGTTACTGACAATCTGTTGATTATTATCGGCAATATGTTTTGAGGAAACTACTATATCAAAATTACTGACAATATGACACTCCATCATTCTTGCTATGTTCAGCATCCAATTGTAAAATCTAAACATCTTTTAATGTAGAAAAAAAAAAGAATTTATGTTTTAACAACATAAATAGATGACAGACAGGCAGCAATCATTTTGATACAAGCAGTACTCATTCGGTTGTATAGCTTGTGTTGTATATTTGTATGTGTTGGCTTAATGATGCATGGACATATTTTTTCTTAAGTTGAAACAAAAGTAGCATTTATTCTCTAGCATTTCTTAATTTATATTAGACATTTTCATTGTTTTATCTTTTTTGTTGTTTTTTACACGTTTCTTTTACATATTTATGATTTTTATTCGATTATCAATCTTAGAAATGGTTAAGATATTAAATCTTTATTTCAAAAATGCATGTGTCTGTTTCGATGCAATAAACATTCTTTAAAACTAAAAAAAATGTGTACTAATTATATATTCCAAGTAAAATATATTTAAACCAAATATTAAGTTAATTTAAGGTGTGTAAATAATATTATAATGTGAATCTTGTGATTAATGGTATATGCTCCAGACCCTGCTGCTATTTATGATTGATATAATAATTGTAAAAATAAAGAAGCAATAATATTATTGTGAATATGTTGACAAGTGTTCTGGAGTTCAATCATTGATTGTCAATTATTTGGGACATGGCTTTAAAAATTTTGTAACATATGTTCTGGGGAAATATATCTATTTCACTTCCTGCTAAGAAAATTAATGCTAGGATATATAGTGCTTTATTGAACATTTTCTGAGCATGAAGCACAAGCTTCAGCAAGTTGGTTCCAGCCACCATAAAGAACACCTGACATATACTTTGGATTTCCGTATAGTATCTCGAGACAATACCATCCACATGTAATACATGTGCAATTAAAGTGGTGTATATGTAGGACACTACAAATTTGATCGCGTGTGTATCACACGTGAAACACTTTGCAAATATCTGGCACACTTTAACATGAACCAGCTACAACAATGGGGTTTCCAGCAGTTAAATTTAAAGTCTTGTTGACAAGGATTACTGATTTTGAGTTCAATTGGTTATATTTTTTCTAGATTTAACATGCCAAACCACAGGATCTTTTGAAGGAACTTCATAAAGCGAAACAAAATAAAATGTGCAAGTCCAAATTGCTGTGATAATCATGTCACTTTTAAAAGTTAACATGCTCAACTACTGACATTCCAGAAAGTCTGGCTGACTGCCTAAATTACTAACAGAGAGCTCTACTGAGGAAACTTGTCAGTGTAACATTACTGAAAGGGTTAATAAGACAAAAGCTGATTTCCTTCAGGGCAAAATGTTTCTCAATACATCCATTGATAGGATAGTAGTCATTTGACCCATTTATTTCAACAACGGAATCCCCCAATCAATTGATATGTATTGTTTCAGTGGCTTGTGATCCACAGTGTAGAGTTCATGAGAAATGTGCCATTCGATGTAACCCATATTGTGGCTCCCAGTAGATAATAGCTGTTTTGAATAACCATGCTCATTAAAGGAGTATTTTGTGATTCTAGCATCCTCTTTTTATGACATTTTCCAGTAGATATCCTAGAAAAAAGCTAAATCCCAAAATTTCAGTTGATTAATTACGATTTTGCATTGGTGAGTTCCTTCCTGCCATTAATTATAACAGGGTGAACAGCAATATCAAGTAATATAAAACAACATGGAAGCAAAATCAAGAACAGCATCATGCGATTATTTCTTTATTTTTATAAGCATGTGATAATCGTCTTGACCTTGCTTTCATTGTTTTATAGTATGTGATATCGATATTCACCCAACAGCAGGAAAGTGTAAATTATAGGAATGGGCTATTATACAGGGTTAGTGCTATAGTCGATCCATTCCAAATTCATTTCTGTACAGGTGCAGAGATGCCACTTTTCAGGTTTTAGCCTGAATTCAGATGTCTTGCGAGTCGAATTTCCTGTGTACTTATTTTCAGCTCGTTCGGGGGCTTTTTGGCCTGCATTCACATGCTTTTTCAGGTTTTTCTCGCCAGTATGAGGTTATTTCAGTGAAACTGAGTGACATCTCTGAATGAGGGGCTTGTCAAATCCAGGCTCTGCATTTACAAAGAGATCAATAATACTCAATTCATTTCCCTATTTTGGACAATGGTCAAGGTCCAATACTCTTTGACCTTTTCCCAATGCTCCAATGTAATGCCACAACCTAGATTAAAATACATGCCAGTGTCGGCACAAGTTCAATTGCATTGCACAGATTGATATTTTTATCTCAACAAGTTGTACAAAGTTGTACAACTTCACAATTCCCTTGAAATGTGTTACATGGATGAGTTCTAATCAGCCTTTGTCACTCTATAATTAATACATTCAACTCTTTCAGGCGCATAATAAATGAAATGACACACAAAATATGAAATGTTAATACAAATTTATTTGGCCAATAGCATCAATAAAACAACAATTGTCAATATTATCAGTAACAAATATTGATTATCTTTAGTAATCATCATGTTTGTGGCAAACATACATGCATTAAAGTTCAGTACATATACTGACATATAATTGTCAAATAATTTTCAATTGTCAAGAAAAGGACTGTTGTGATGGCTCTACAGCGAAACACTAAGATAGTGTAACTGGATTGTAATTGAATTTTGACGGTGCCATCTGGGTTCATTTTTTTTCTTCTTTTTTGCGATTCAATATCATGATGAATTTCACAAGGAAGGATTTGCAACTTTGGAGAAGTCGCACCAATTTAGACATAATTACGATGAAGGTACAATTTTTATTCTGCATCAATGGTCTGCACTGAAATGGGGTGAGCTACAAATCAATAGAATATAACTTAAAAGGTCATAATAATTGAATCAAAACTACTAGTAAAGGCTCTATCAATGATCCCAGCGAAAGTGCAAAAAACAAAAAGTTCTAAGAATTGCTTAAAAGTGAAAGATAAGTCAATAAAATTAAATCAAGGTATTTGCAAAAATAGAAAAAATGGTAGTGTTGATAAATGAAGCTCCATTCAATTATGCATGTAGCTCCAACGTGTCTGCAACATTTAACAACATGCAACATTTACCCTTATTTTGTTGTTTTCGGCAGTGGAGTAGCGCGAGTGATCTTACGGGGCACCGGGCCTGGGGCACAAGGCATTTTTCAGCAATTTACCTATCTGATTTTCAAATCGATTGGGAACCATGTACCTCCTTGCCTATATGATGCTACGCCACTAGTTTTCAGTTGAATAATTTGCATAGATCTGTTTTTATTGATTTTTAGATTTTATTTTCTGATTTTAAAGCAAATCACTGATAGTGTCTTTTATATCACTCATACATAAATTCTAGACAGTTCATTGGTTGATTACCATTTGCCATTTTTACTATCACCCTCTCCGTGTGATAGTCTTTACCATCATGTGCTCTGGCATAGTGTGCCTGCGCCAAGCTGTGCGCTGACTCTTGGACTCGCCGATTTAGTTATTGGGTGGACCCCAAAATGTGAAATATATCACGGCAAAACATGGTGTAAAAATAAAAAAAAAATGTATTTCCTACCTTAAATAGTATTTTAGTAATAGAATTTATGCATGAGTGATATAAAACAAATATTAACTGTCTTAAATTTGTGTAATGGTCGAAATATAATCACTCGGTGAAAGATATATTGTTCCATGGAATGGAACAATCCATCTTTCACCTCGTGATTATATTTCGACCATCACACTCATAGACAGTTAATATTTATATGAACATATGTGAGTTTTCTAACATAACAACATTGCACTTAATTTATGGATAAATACAATCAAATCAAATCTTTCATTTTAGAATTTCCACCCACATACTTCAATCAAAACATAATGTAATGTTCAGCAGCACACATCTATAGTACATTCACAAATCAATCTACAGTAGCTCACCCCCATAAATGGCTAATCATTAGAATATGCTGGTATCATTTCAGATACTTATTGATTTCAAGTAGATATGTAATTTTAATTGATGCAAATTCAGAATTTCACTTTCTGGAAGCCCAGACTGAATGTGCTGGTATAAATATTTAACTACACTGCGACAATAAATACTTGCATACCTTTATACAAAACCACCTCATTGGCATTTATTTTACAAAGTTTGATGGATACAAATGTCAATTGCTCTCTTTCACATTTTGTTAGGTAACTTTGTTTCTCAGTACAATGTACAAGGCTTTCTCCTTGCTTTAAAATTAGTATTTTACAGTATTATATGCATGAATCTGAGCCAATCATTAGCCAGTGTCTCTAGTGCAGCTAGGGATGAGTACACATTTGTTTTGGTAATGAAAAAGATAAGATACAATTTTGTTATATATACTGGTAGTGTTATAACAATGCAAGTCTTCTCAATATAATAAAAACTTTCAGAAGTAGGAATCCAGAAGCTTCTTGAAATTAAATTGCATTGTATACAAGGAAGCTGTCGAATATGGTAACAAAAGATTGTCTGGGTATACAAGTAGGGCCTACTCTGACAATACTTCTAACTGACTTATGACCCAGTTTACAAATTTAACAATTGAAGGTGCTAATATTGAATCCAACCTTGATAATGTGTACACCATAAATGTTCTTTACTTCATAGAAGTTGATACATAAGAGAGAATAACGCCCACATCATATCCAAGGTTGAATGAAAGAATATCGTAACAATTTCATTATTATTATACACTTGCAACCTTTTTGCAGTCAACTGGCAATATTCTCCACCCCTGGGATGCTCCAATGCATTTTGACATAATAGTGAATACTCTATTGGATTCTGTCATACAGTAATGAATTACACTGAATCATCATATTGTTTACCACAGTTCAATATGAGTGCATTGTACCAGACAAAACAAGTTCATTGTGAGTTTAAATACCCTATGGTCAGGACTGCCAGACAAACTGGGTTACAGACTGCAAAAGAATATACATCAAAATTGACTAAAAAGTAACATGTAGTACTTTTTCTCCACACGCAATTAGGTATAAAATAAGTCAAGAGCCTTATATGTACTGTAAAATAGACATTTTCGGGAAGGGGGCTTATTAAAACAATGAAAGTCAAAAAAACAAGCATCATAATCCTAAGCTGAAAGGTTTACATGGTAACTTTATTGAGATATTTGACATAAATTTAGCTGTTCGGGTGTATTGATAAGCGAGTATTTAGATACTTAAAAAGTCATGTAAAAATTCATGTAAAAATTCACTGAGTAGGGTGCTTATGGGGGACACTAATTTGGTAGAATACAGCACTTATCCAAGATTTTTAAAAAGAGCTCTCTGACACGGTTCTCTTCTTCAGATACATCATACATCCAATCAAATTACATAATCATTCAGTCTGTACATTGTATAACACGATGTAACTAAGACATCTTACACTTCCCACAATGCATTTCTTCATTGTACTGATTTGCTATTCAGTGCAATTTTGAGCTCTTACAGTATTTTTGTCACTATCAACCCATGTTGCACTGAATAGCAAATCATGAGTACAGGACAGAAATGCATTGTGGGAAAGATTCTTCTCTAGATAGATGCAACCTCTACAAATCTGAACTTTGGTAATCTGAACTTTGGTCCTAATGCTAACCTCAAAACAAAAAGTGTTGATCCTTTGGCTATTCCTAACCCTAAACTAATAACTATAAAGCTTTGGGTAGCAATCTAGTCTTTATTTCAAATTGTGCCAACATTTGAGGATACAATCCTGCATGCACCCATAACTGTATGCAACTATCAAAGAGGTAAAGATGCTGCATCTCTCTGTAAGATTCAATCAGGGATTCAAATATCCTTTCTTGGTCCTGAAGAGAATTATTACATAATACTTAAAGATCAAATCTAAGAAGTATCAAAACATTACAACCAACTTTACCAGTCACATCTTTACCAGTCTTCCGATACGTATAATCTGCCAGAAATTTCAGGGGCGCTCCACATTTCATTTCATCAATACATATCTGAATACACTGTTGACATTACAGTTGTACTTTCCACAAAAAGCTAATTGTACATGCAGCTGTTACCAGCACATATTACAAGTCAATCCTGACTACTTAAGAGTATAATGAACCCATTCAAAGTCACACACATAAAAGGCTCTGCCTATACACCATATTATTGTTTTTCACCTATACTTATCCTGGAATAGGCCCCATATTTTTCATAATCCCTATTCTCCCAATCAATGTTGGTGTGAACATCTAGCACAACACATAGTGAAGGAGATTCAAATGAAGAGAACAACATTTTGTTTTAATCAATCATTTGGGGTGCTATCATTCATTTTACATGCAGGCATCATAACCCTTATATCATAAATAAGTGTTGGTTCATCTAGCATTGGGTTTCCCTGGAGACACATGAATAGCTAGTTATTGAATAAATAATCATACCATACAAACAGCATTAAGAAAACAGTACAATAAATTATACGAGGTGTTAAAAGGCATGCAATAGTGTAAAAGCCCATTAAGGCTCTGTCAATACCAGAGTTGAGTACATGTGTATGTATCTATATAATACAATGCAAAATAATAAATAGCAATACAAAATATGATTACAATTTCAAATCGTACAAATACAACAGTGAAGTTTTGTACACATGTAGCTTCAAGTGCTATACAAATTCATTCAAGTGTAAAACAATAATATTTACTATATTAATTTGTTATTTACACAATTAGGGCAGAATACAGTTACTTCAATCAAAGTTCACAGTTAAATGTACCCTGGTCTGTTTGTTATGATGGATGACAGTTTTATTTTCATAGCCAACATTTGTACATGAACCTCAGTACTCAGTCATAGTCAGGGCAAAGATTCATTATCAATCACAGATTACATTGGCCAATTCTATATTTTCAAAAATATCAGTCAAAATATAAAATGTGTACTTTATTCTGTTCTTGTTAAATACAAGCAAATGCCGTTCTGGTGATCTGAACCAATTAACTATGGATTAGAACCAGGGTGGAACTTTCTCATTAGGCATTTGAATATTTTGGGTTATGGGAACAAACCAAATGCTTGATGAAGCCCTATGCATGACAAGTTTTGTTAGGGTTGGGAAGGGTTTAATTCGCTGGCGTAGTGCACCTTAGAATATGGCCATTGTTAGGTCAACTGGCTCACCTTTCTTTGTTACGAACCACTAATCGAAATGATCACAACACAAAGCCTATGGCATATCATAATTCGGAACAGGTGTATCAGCCCAGGCTTGAACCAGTAACCAATGGTTACTAACGTGCACTACGGCAGCAAATAACGTCAATTAAGATTCTCCTACATGTATATTCTTGAGAATATATATTTTTACTTACTTCCAATTTGGGGTGGATATATTCAATTCAATTTTATTTAAAATAATATACATGTATAAAGGGAGGGAGGGACTGGCATTGTAACAAAACTAGTGATGTTAGAAGGGCTTCATATCTTTTGGTTTGTTCTAAGAACAGCATGATGAATTCATCACATTAACAATGCAAATATTGACTACGATATTTAAAAAATCTAAAATCTCACATGCTGCACATGTCAGATTTACCCCTTCAAATTATCTATATGTATTACAAAATAATAAGAGGTTTTAAGTGTCATTTATTAAAACCATGAGGTAAATTTTCTTATTTTGAGTAGTTTCTTCAATGAGAAATCGTATGAGTTGGATTCACATGACATGTATCTCGCAGCATTTTACATTTTTATGTTCAAAACATTGATCAAACAAAATTATCATCAACTGGCAAGCATATTTAATTTCATATTATTTAAATTTTTGTTTCAAATTTACATGTACATATGTGTAATTAAAAATCTTAGCATTACATCATAGATCCTTTAGCTGTCTACTTTCTATAATTATATATATTAGCATTTCATATTGATCAATTGTATTATCGATAACTGCTACAATTATTCAACTTCTCTACAAATAATACTCTGTTGTTTGCCATTGATGTAAATTCATTAATACTCTACTGGAATCTACTGATCATATTCACTATTTGACCTTATTAAGTGCCCCAGGTATTTATGCCAGTCTGCTGGAGTACTCATTATTTATTCATAACCTCATTAATAAACGCGATGCGTGCGATCCAATCATATCTTATTATTTGCGAAAACGCGAACGCAAATCGAGGTCATTAATATCTCACAATTGACCGCAAAATGCGTAATTGTTCCAATGTCGCACACAATTGACTTCTGCGTATACCGTGTTGTCGTCCAACAAACTGCTTGTGCGCTGGCTGCCAGATTTGGATTGCGCGCTACCATATTTGTACAGATTCTGATACGCACTTTTGTTATTGGTCGTCTTGTTTTAGCCTGATCGATTTTGGGAAAGGGAAGATGTAAAAATAGTTTATTTTTATAAACATTTGAGGAACATTTTGTGTTATTTTGTAAAGTTAAGAGATCAAAGTGACGGTTATGAATGAGGTTATTAACATTGCATCGGTTATTTGAAGGCATTGTGAAAAATCTAAACATTTTGCTTTGGACCTCGGAATATCCTCGGGCTACGCCCTCGGGATATTCCTCGTTCCAAAGGCAAAATGTTTAGATTTTTCACAATGCCCTCCAAATAACCGATGCGCAGTTATTAACCTCTAATTATAATAAAAGCAAAACTAGACATTTTCGTTACAAACTAATCTCCAAATTTCAAGATAAAGAGATGGCAACATTAGAATAAATGTTGGAAGAACTTGATGCCCAGATTGTGTCATATGTCATATGTGTGATTTCATTGACCAATTGAATTTCATGCAAATAAGTACACTTAAAAAGGCCCTTTAAAAGCATTGAAAATCCCAAGTGGCAGTGTTCCTGGACTTGCCAGAATTAGTGCAAAACCTTTCAGTAAATAAAAGAGGGAAAAAGAGTTTCCCATAAGGCAAATAATTCCTGAAAATCTGCCAAACTGGGCCAAAAGAATTGCCAAATTGGCCCAACAACAAATCACTGCTGTGATTAAGGGCACTAATTAGGATCTGGCGCTAAATAGGGGGTGCTAATTATGTTGAATATGATAAATGTAGGCGTTTTTCTTTGGATCACACATTCCTTTTTGGTAAACAATTACAGTACTACAAGTACTAAAGTACTGGTAATTTTATGTTGAATTTTAAGTTGCAGGTTATTTAATTCAAATGATGTTTTCATTTATTAGGCAAAAGAAATGAACAAATTTTAAAAAGCACAACTTTAACCTCCCAATTTTACAACTAAGCTGCTGCATTTTATGACACACTCTTTGGTACAAAAAAAAAGAATAGATCAAACTCATTCATGGTGACAAAAGTCTAAGTACTAGCAAAGACACTTGTATTTAGTTTTATAATAAGATATAGTGTGCTATTTTAATGTTTTTATTTTCACATTGAATCAATACGAAACACAAATAAAAACACCAAAAAAAACATTATACTAATGATCAGCTCGTAATAATAGGCAAGAATTATCCGCTTTTTGTTACTGCATGCAACTGAAAGTCAATCAAGTCCCAACTTATTAGATTGCATGGGTACTGCACCCAGCTTTGTGTATACTACCATTCTCTATCAATCCATCATGTTACAAGCTGACCATAGTATAATAGAGTTGAGAAATGTTACACATTACCAACAAAATATGTATTTTCCCAAGATATGAAAATGTAAAAGTTAATAAATAAAAAACAATCTCTACACAATCATATGGCTCAGAGCAATTGTGTTGGATTTGCAGTGTCTGAGATCCAGCTTTTTCACCACACTTCAAAAATTAATGTAATTGATGAAAATAGCACACAACAAATTCAAAGTTTCCCACCAAGGAGAGTCATTTTGGTTAGATCACCGATTTGTTTGTGGATTGTAAACTATACCTTCCACACTAAACTGCCAGCTGCCTTGCATTCAAAACAAACATATTGTTAAAAAAATTAAATCAAGTAACAAAAGTCTTTAATTAAGTCCTTTGTGTGTTAATTTTGATAATTACTCATGTTGTATGAGAAAATAGAAAACACACTTACCAATAATCAGAATATGACATGATCTAATCCACTCAGACCAAAGTTAGAAATTAAAAAAAAAGAGTTATGACAATTTTTAACTTGCCCATTTTCATTTTTTTTTTTAAAGTTTTATTGTATATTAGCTCCTTATTTGTGCATAAATTACATCTTAATTTCATCTTTACATACATTGGTCTCATTGGATTAGAACATGTCACATATATTGAAATTTGCCTGGCATCCTTTCTTTTAAAACCAGCTAAACACTCAATTTCAAATCATTTATTTTGATTTTTATAAATGGAGTAATTTTTGATTTAACTCTTTTTCTGCAACTGGAAGTGTATTGTTAATATACTTTACAAATATCTACTAAATAATCACTATGCTAAATCCATTGATGTGAATGAATGCTCTTATTAGAAACTTGAAGCCTAAGTTGATAATACTAGACATTATAAAAATATAAAGCATGGGGAGCTTTAAGGTGGTATTTGAGGCATCTGTTTTGGAAGTGCTCTACACATGTTTTAAACAGATTAATTGAGTAGAGCAAAGCCCATATTAATATGCCTTTTGTTTGATGCAATTTGGATGGACTTTGCCCAACTCAATTAATGTGCTCAGAGCATTTCCTAATTTCCAGGAATATCACCTTAAGTAACAATCATGAAGTGTGAACATGCACACACATACACAGATAAATAGGATACAAGTTTTACCATGCAATGAATTAATTCAGCCAAAAAGAATTCATCCAACAAAGATGAACAGGTTGATGATCTTTAAGACCCTGTTCACATTAGAAAATTTCTTCATTCGACGAAGATAAGTTAATCTTGATTAACTAATTAAGCATGCGTACACATTTATACATTGAACGAAGACCGAATGAAGACATTGCTCTGTACACATTTAATGAAAATTAACGTAGCTCGAACGAAGCTAACGCCCGGCTATAGTAAAACCGGCGAAGGTCACTTGTCATAATGTTCACTTTCCTTCGTTGAACGAAGCGAGCGTACACATTACAAAATTTGCTTCGTCGAACGAAGTATTCCTTCGTCGAAACAACCTTTTTAGCTTCGTTGAATGAAACAATTTTAATCTTCGTCGAAATGAATAAAAGTGCGTACACATTAGGAAAAAAGCGATTTTTAATCTTCGCTCGAGGTTCGTCGAAAGAAGAAAATTTCCTAATGTGAACAGGGTCAAAGACTACCATTACAGTAACTATTAAAAACAATTGACTCAACCCATAGGTCTCAGTCAGGTGTCATCTAAATAAACAGTACTAAAGCACACACATTCTTCATATAAGCAGAGGAAATCCACATTAATGACTTCCATACATGTATATGAGAGGTTTCAAATAAAATGTTCAAATTGTTTTAGTCAACCAATAGATCCGAAGTGTTTGCGTAAATGGGTCATATTCTATAATATTACATTTAAAAAATGAAAGGGAAAAATCTCATCTTCATAGCAAAAGTTGACAAATTGTTGGTATTTCTGGCATACATAGCATAAAAATAATGATAATATATACCGTACTAAGATACTTGGTGTACAAACATTTCCTTCTGTTCCAGCTCCAGTGGTACCTAATGCATATTGTTCTGGGTAGGATATGTTCACTGGAGGGGCATATATGTTTTCAAACTAAATACCTGTGGCTTTACCATACACCCATATAGGTCCAAGGATATTAAAGAGGCATCACTGGAGCTGGAACAGTTTTAAGATTAATACTATTACATTTGCGGTACTTTCCTTACAGGGAATCATTAACAAAAATTACAATGTAAGAATACTCATTAATGTAATGTATAATAACAGTAAGTTATACATCCTATACATATACACCGTCTGGGTTATCACTGGTAGGTGCTGCTTCCACTAGCTCACGGGGATTATTCTTAAAGCGTCGCTGTACCTGGAGTACTGAAAAAAAGAATAAAAAGATTAACATAAAGAAATCATTTTATATTGATATGATATCACAATCAAGCAAAAGTTCTTTTTTCCCATCCAAGTCTATTACATTGGCGTCAGGTTGTACAATAAGGTATTCACTCAGAAGTTGTGCTTTATTATTCTGTGGGACCGGGCATTGGCACCGTTCTCAGAATGATCAGAGGATGAATGACAGGTGTGATCATTGTACCATTGCTCCATTGGACTATTCCAGTTGAAATTCACACTACCCCTGTGGAAGATTTTGGAAATATGTTCCACAAGGGTAGTATGTTTTTCAAATGTAATTGGTCAGAGTTAATCATTTTGAAACCCACACTCCCCCCAATACAATGATCACACCTGCAGGGTTCACAGTTTGCTCTCAAATAAGCGGGTCCACTTTTTTATGCTGGACCCATTCAGATCCCATTTAGTGAAATTTGCGGGTCCCAAATTGATTTTTGTGGGTCCAAATTGTACTTATGTACTAAACTTCAGAAACACCCGAAATGTATTTTCAGTACTGGCATAAACGATAAATATGAAAGTATGCGAATTCGCACCCAAAACTTATCAAAGTCTAGTCAAATTAAAAAGAGACTTTCCGCGATCGGCGGACTTTCTCATAAAGAACTACAATTACTACCTAATAACATGCACTACTTTAATCTAATTATTTGGTTATTTTGTTATATTTGCTCGGTTGAAATATACAACTACCGCAAAAAAAGCGTGTTTTTTGCGATGTCACTAGGAATTGACCCTGTTTTGTTGACAGTATTATTGTAACATAATATTTGCACGATCCGAAAAAATATCGCAAGTCAACCTCTTCCACAGTTCCCCTTGTATCACTGATCAAATATCTGTGCATGAAATAGCGATGAGGTGTGTATCATGTTGCAGCGATATTTGTAATTGTACATGTATGTAATTTATGAATGAAAAGTTGTTTTAAAATGTGCTGTGAGCCGATTGAGAGCTGGGTTTATCGCACAATGACGATCTATGATGACATTTTCTATTTCTTGGATGGGATTTTTTCCGGGTCCAAGCACAGCCTGCTGGACCCATTCAGGTTACATAATCTTACTTTTTCCGGGTCCAGTGAGTTCAAAAAGCGTCCTGGACGCGAAAACGCGATAAACTGTGAACCCTGCACACCTGTCATTCATCCTCTGATCATTCTGAGAACGGTGCCAATGCCCTGGTCCCACTTGTATTATGGCTTTACCTATATCTTCCACAACTGGAGTGAGTATTTCAAATGGAAGTTACCCAATTGTCTATTCCATTCAAAATTCATACTCCCCCTGTGAATGATATTTCCAAAATCTTCCACAGGGGTAGTGTGGATTTTAAATGGAATAGCCCATTACATGCACTTCAGTGCTGCTTTGGTTTCTCATCAACCTCATCACAAAAGGTGTGAAACATTTTACATGTTTGTTATGTAAACACTAACATCTAGGACAAGTTTGCATAAAACACATGCACATTTTATTATTGAAGTTCTTACATGTACTTCCTGGTCCGAGCACAATCTTTGTTACTTTTTTTTCCAATCTATGACTGTACAATGTACTTTGACCACAAGGAATTCTGTTCAAATGGGTTTTGAAGTATGTGTTATCTATTTCACCCTTTCTTTTACAAAGTGAACCTAAAGATTTTGCACACCTGATACATAACATACATTCTACCTGTATCAATTTAATTAAATTTATTGTGAATTTCACATCATCAACTGCAAGCTTGTATCATCTCAAAGTCTTTCTTTTCCTGAAGTTAGGGAACACATATCTTTTTTTTCTGCATGTATTTTGTGTGATCACTAATACCAGGAGTAAAGTTCACAAACATAAAATGAGTACAGCAAGTGTTTTGAACCCATCATAAGTCCTTAACCCACCATAACTCTTCCATGTGATTTACATGTTAGATTTTAATATGCCAGGTTGGGACTTCAGATCCATTAAGGACTTACAATGCATTGTCATCATGTTAGTGAAATGCTCCCCCCCCCCCCATCCCATTGTCCAAGGACCTACAACCTGCCATCCAAAGAACTAGGTGAATGATGAACTGCCTATAGTATAAAAAGTATAGTGCCGTAATTTGCATAAGGTTTGCCTAATGGGACACATGCACATTTACTGAAAATGTTAACTAAATTTTGATTTTGATCGATATCCGACTCATTTAGCTTGATCGCATGATTCACATCACATTTGTCTAGCAAAATCAAAATTTCATTGTACATGTACGTGCCATTTTCAGAGCTTTATTTCAATGAAAAATCCTTCATAATTGGACTTGTGGTTCTGAAGTTATGGTCATTAAAGTGTTGCTCAGAACAACAAAATACAAAAGAAGATAAATACCATTAAGTCGATGAAAAAAAACCCTGTTCTACAGGCTAATTACCCTAAAATTTCACCAAAATCTGACAAATCAGAAAAAAATCTGAAGATTTGTTGCAAACATATTTTCTATACATTTTCAGCCCAAAAAGATAGATTTTGGCCCCAAAACGGCTGATTTTACGTGATTTTAGTAACATTTAAAAAAAATTTCTCCATAACACAAATTGTGAGTCGGTCAGGCCGTAGAACAGGCTATTTTTTTCGCCACCTAATGGCTATATCTCAAAATCAATATTAGCAACAAAGGACTCATTTAGCTTGATCGCATATTTCCAAAGTTCAATCTATTTCATACTTACATTCGTCTCTGTGCTTGGATTCTTCAGATTGTTGAGTTGTTGCAAGGACTGGCTCTGAAGTAGGGGAAGGTACCCTCAATTCTGGTGCTAATTGTCCATCAATGTCAATGACAGCTAGGGGCACTCTTAATTGCTTCTGTGTCACCTCAACAGAATTATTGTCTTCAAGTTCTTCAACAAGTTGTCTTTCTTTTCTCCGTTTCTCATCAAGAACAGTCCTTACTTCATGTAACAGTTTATTTGTTTCTTCTAAATTTGCACTGTATCCACGATATTCCTCTTCCAATAATTTGACTTCCCCGTGAACATCATCAAGGTGTCGCTGGAGTTGCTCTTCAGCCACCCTCTTCTGGCGGCCTTCTTCTTTCTCCATCTGGTCTAATATGTGACCAGCGTCTTTCTGCTGTAGTTTTATCTTCTCCTCACAATGCACAATTTGGTCTCTGAGTGTGGAAATCTCACCTAACAGCTCACTTTGTAGCTGTTGCTCAATGTCAAGTTCATGACCCCACATTTCAACTTCCTCAATAGATAACTTATTTGCTTGCAATGTCTTCTCCATATCTTCTTCCATTTCCTTATCAGGCATCGCAGGAGTTGTGATATTTTCCAGATGATTCAATGCTTTCATCTCAGCATCTACACCCTCTAATTGTTTTTGCTGTTCGTTGAGTCGTAGTTTTTGCACATCGATTAGTTCTGTTAATTCATTGTGTAACTTTTCAGCTTTTTGGTTCACTTTTTCTTTCAAGTCTTTTACAGTAGTGGACCCACACCCTTGGTAGCCATTGAAAGTCATAGACCTACGTATACTGGCTTGTCTTTGCTTGGGAAATTCTGACAAATCCGACCCATCTCCTGGCTGTCGGAACCTGTCCGTTGGAAGACCCATGGAGGACGGTGGTCTACTTGAATTTGGAGTATCACCAACACTCACTAGCATGAAATAAGCATCATTGGTTGACTTATTCCATTTGGACATCACATGTAATGGTTTCTCTTGTGGTTTTAGTGTTCTTTTTTCATTTGTCTGACTCTTCTCCACTAATTTAAACTTTCCAGTTTGTCCAGTGGCCTGGGCCAAGGCTATGATAACATCCTGGCAACTTGTGCTATCATTGACACCACAGACGACCCTTTGGATGCCATCAACATACACCTTAAGTTCCGACATGGTTGCTATGGAAACTATCTTACATACCAATGTCAGATTTCTTGTCTACTTAAATTTCTAGACTACATGGTCCAGGAGAGTATTATGTGGGAATATCGCCCTGTTTATATCAGTTGATAATATTTTGAATGAAAATGAAGTGCTATCGCATGATGTTGAATTCTTCAGGTGATATGAGACTGGTTCACACACTCACAGGCCATATTCTTTCTGAAATTAAAAAAAAAGAAAAGAAAAATACGATTACTCTATCTATATAGGATTATCAAACTTCAGGGCAGAACAGTTTTGTTTGACTTTTTTTCTGGTAAAAATGCTAGTCTCTTTCAAACTTCACCATAACTTTAAATGAACTCCCATCTTTGATTTTTATTTGCCCCAGGGTTATGCATATGATCCCTGCTAAGAAATCAATGTCCAAAAACAATGAGCATTGAGCAATTTTGTAAAAGTAGCTCAGGACTACTTCTGAAACTATAAAGTTCTTAAATACCGTTGATATCTTTGACCTACAAATTCTGTTGGAAACCTACCAGAGCAATTCACATTTCATTTTTATTTCCCCTTTTGCATGGGACTACAATACAATATATTGTGCACAGCAATGATCTCCTGTGTCTGACTCTGTGTAAACTGAGGAAAGCAAAATAAAACATAAAATGTACTAAAATATGCACAATACAGTGAGTAAGGAAGATTTTCAACATTGGGGGGACTCACAAATTGAACATTTTTTGATGACCTATTTTTGGGGGTACCTGAGAAGTGAGAAAATTATGCAAAAAACATGTCAAAAACATCCATTTTTTCTGGTTTATGATATTTGTTCACTTCACCTTTAATCATTGGGGCTGAACTTGTGGGTATTCAAGCCCTTGCACCCAAATTATTGAAGCCCCCATTCCTAAGCCCATGATACACATAACTTGAATGCATCTCAGTATTCATGCAATGTCATCTATCAGCAACTGTTGTGTAGTTCTATTGTGTACATCAACAGCATAAAATATCAATTCCAGACAATTACATTTTGTAATTCATACTCACTCCGTCCGCTGTAGCTCGTTGTCAACATCTTCCACACAGTACACATGTGTGTCAGGCATGTTACTGGGATGTTACCACATGAATCACTTTGAAGATGTAATATATTGGCAAAACAGTAAAATATTGGTAACATATTCCCTCATTTCAAGTTCATGAAGATGTTCAATCACTGGAAACAGGATATTTTCAAGACAAGATGATTTAAAAATAGGCCTATATGAAAAACTTCCCGGACAGCACACACAGCAGGTTCAACATTAATTCTAACCCACTCACATGAACAATTCCACAGAAAAAAGATTTGTTGATATTAATTTCTTTGCTACCACTCACTTCTACTACAGTTCTAGTGTATAACGATGTGATACCTATCAAATCCTCTGAATCAGCCAATCTGAGCACAGATCCTGATCTGAGAAACAACCCTCTTACTGCACACATACATGTAGTAGGTCTATTAAAACAGGCCATGCTAAGGTCAAGCCACCTCAATTCACACCTATCCATCTACATGTCAACTGTTTCAGGCTCTTTCTAACCTCCTATATACAAAAACAAAGCTTTTGGAATGTCATCTATGCTACTTCTTGTATTCCAATAAACATGATGAGTTAATCAGGCTTACTACAAGTTCATATTGTGGAATGTTAAACTTGACACATATAAATGTATGTAGGCGTTTGAGAAATACTTTAAAAAGGTTAGTGTTTTTATGCAAAATACTGTAGAAGTGGAAGTTTTATGGAACATTCATTTTTGTGCTCAACACAATTTACCACAAAAATTGTTTTTAATGTAAGGCCTGTAATAAAACTTAAAGCCATATTGTAACATTTACTATGATCAAAATCAGGGTCAGAAATTCGCAACCAAGTGCGAAAATCCTTTTTGGATTCTCCCTGTGGAATTTTGCAAGAATCCATGGATTCTCGCCATAAACTGTGTATATAAACTGAACTATTTACAAAAATCCATTTAGATTCTTGCAATTTTGTTGACGAGAATCTTTGCAGTCAAAAGGACCAAACAGACACACAATCAACATCGTAATATCATATGCATCAATTGGCATCGCCTGCGCTGGTTTTAAAATTAAATAGCGATATTCTTTATTTTGCCTATTAATCCGTTCAGGTCAAAATTGAAAGGGGAAAACCAACATTTTGTGGAAAAGAAATACAAATTTATTTTAATGGAAATGTTACAACATCACAAATTTCAAAACCAGCGACCCAGCATGGATATACTAAAATGTAGACCAACCCCTTGTTACAGTCAATTTGATGATGAACCAAGACAGCCTGGGCTGTTTCACATAAACCAGGACTATCTCAAAACAAATACTGTTTTCAAATATTTCCAGGTTATTTTAAACTTAGCCATGGCATCATGAAACCTCAACAGTTAAAGTTCAGACTGCATGAACAAACGATAATGAGTTTAAAAAGAAAAGAAATTCAAAACAGCATGTATTCATTTTGTTTTTTGGAACCTGGGTACTTGAACCAGGGGCTAACTCTGAACACAAAAGTATCCTCTCAGGCTGACCATAGTTCCACAAGAACTGCTAGGGGCTGTTTGATTAAATCAGGAAGTGCTTTAAGTACAAACTGTTTCCAAAAGGGTGCACCCATTTTGATATAAAATTGAATCGATTAAGCCCATATTTATTGGTCGAGCTACGAGTTTAAAAATATTGGTCGAGACGTAGTCGAGTCCAATATTTTAAAACTCATAGCGAGACCAATAAATATTGGGCGCAAAGCATCCAATTTTATCATTATTATGTGTTGGATCCAATATTTTCACACACTTGGATTCATCAAAACATAATAATGGTTAAATTGCGAACAATTTTGCCACAATTATTTTTAATATGAGATTGAGATATATCTAAAAAAATGATATTTTCAAAATTTTAAAAGATTTTTGTATACATTTTGTTTCCCTTCACAAGCAATATGAAATCAATGTTTGGTTGCAATTGGATTTGAACTGTTTATATGAGACCAGATTGATCATTTTCAGCTTATTTTACAAGTTGTAAATAACCTTTGATGCCACCACCAATGTAAGTTTGATATAAAATTGGATCGATTGAGCCCATATTTATTAGTCTTGAGCGCTATGAGTTTTAGAATATTGGATGAGATGTAGTCAAGTCCTATATTTTAAAACGTGTTATGAATGAGACCAATAAATATTGGGCATAAAGCATCCAAGTTTACCATTATTATTTTGGGTCCATTATTTTCACACATTTGGACTCATCAAAACTTAATAATGGTTACAAACGGATTTGAACTGTTCACCTGAGAGCATCTAATCAAAACAATATTTGTCACTGGGACATGTTTTTAGGGCCATAAATTCAAACCACTTGAGTTTAAAATTCATCCTTTTTTTGTTTTTACTATGTGTAGCTGGGTCACCAGTTCACAAAGGAATTTAGAATGCAATATGGTCCCCCAAAGTCCGAAAAACATGCAACAGATAGAACAAAAGGCCAGCCAAATTTGACCCCCCCCCCCAATCTAAATGAAGGTACACATACATGTACATGTATGTGCAGAACGCCAAATTTGACCCCCCAAAAAAAAATCTAAACGAAGGTACAAGTACATGTAGTACTGTAGTACATGTAAATTACCTTTTTTCTATAGCTTCCCTTTCACAATGTGCAAGTATGAGTTGCAATTTATAAATGGACACAAATTGCTGAGAAAATCCTGTCAGTGTGTCAAAGTTGCTTTTCAATCAAATCATGGCTCACCTCAGCAACCAACCATTGGCTCCAACCAAACTTTGAACGCCCATACATGTAACTCTGCAATAGAGTGGAATTGGAATTTTTTCTTTGGACCCCTTCTTAGTACTACATGTACAACATCTACTTATGTGGCTTTTGAGCAAAATCTAAGAGCTACAGTATGGCAACTTGGCTGGCATAATTGGGCTAGAATGACTCCTACATTTTAGGTACACTAAGGGATTGACAGTTGGCAAAAAAAAAAATTTACAAAAAATTGTTTTTTCTTAGCAGCCATATGTTATGGAATTATTATGCTCCAGCATGCTGTATCTTGGGCAATGCCATGGGTATGTTTACATGTAGGCCTACAGTGACAATTTAGAGAAATAAAATTTCATTTTTACCAAATGACAAGCTAAAGATGAAAAGTGCTTTCAGTATAGAAATGATGTGATTCAAAATTTGATTCATTGAACTTAAGAATGGATAGGCCCAGGAAAGCTGAGAAGCAAACTTTTGTGAGAGATTGATGTCTATTGCAAAGAGCAATGCCTATTTCCAACAATAAAGTGCAATGATTAGTTGTTTGCCTAGTAATTATTCCACTTTGTCCTAATCAGGCATGGGACTGCACTTTCCTAAAAAACTGGAAAAAAATGAAAATTCATGTGAAATTGGACAAAAAGTACCAAAAACAGGCTGAAATTAATAAAGTTGTGAACATTTTGACCAAAAAAACTGAATTCAGTATTAAAACTCAAAATTCTCATGCTTGCCTAGATTCCTTTTATAATCTGTGCCTAATGCAGGGTCCAGGGATGAGATGGAGAGTGATAAACGTTGAACATCGCTCTCGTAAATTCTGTTTATTTTGTACTTAATTCGCTGATTTTGAACTTTTGTTTTTCAACTAGTATAATTGTAAGTACTTTGTAACTCTTTTAATGAACTTTGTTTGCTACGGACTTTATTCATCTTGGAGTCTAATAATTTATCATTGTTTTATCTTCGTGTACATGATGATATGTCTATATGGATCTACGTATAGTGTACTTTCACGTTACCCGTGTTTTAATACGTAGGCCTATGTTTACATTACATATAAGAACTTAGTGAACAGTATTATCTACTTATTATAATGAGACCTCTTCTGTATCGATCACTTGCTTATCTAAGTAAATCAAGTGTGATCAACAACCATTATTCCGTGTTGAACACGCCATCATGGATGAGCACTCCTCTTCTCAAACCAAGAGGATGTCGTGGTGGACGTCACAAAAGCGTCAAATAATGACTGTCTATAACACTAACAGTATCCCAAAATGCAATGCACTGGCTACTGGTCAGTCGGGAGTTAACACGAACAATCTCATCAATGTGAAAATAGATCGAGGTCAGTCCCATAATGCTCTAGTATGATTTGCCGTGTGGAATGCACGTTCAGTGAATGCAAAAACCAAGTCTACCTCATTGTGTGACTTTGTTATTTCTAATAACTTGGATATCTTAGCAGTAACAGAATCATGGCTAACTGGGGATGAACGAGATAGCCGTGCCCTTGCTGACATCAAGAACACCCTTCCCAATTATGACCTCCATCACTCGCCTCGTCTTAGTAGAGCGGGTGGTGTTGCCGTTCTCGTCAGGCAAGGTTTTCAAGTTAAAATTAATGACATCACAGAATTTGCTTCTTTTGAACGTATGGAGTTGAATATTTCATCGGGCTCTACATCGCTTTGTCTAATTGTGATATATCGGCCCCATCCAAACAAAAAGAACAAACTCACTAATGCAATGTTTCTGGAAGAATTTTCATCACTGCTTACAGCGCTTCAACTTGTGTCTACTCGCCTGCTAATTACAGGTGATTTTAATGTACATGTTGACGATGCTAATGATCGCCTAGCATCTAGTTTCCAAGACATTCTGCAGACCCACGATCTTCAACAACACGTACTTTATCCAACTCACATCGGTGGACACACCCTAGACCTGCTGATCTGTCGCAAAACAGATGATCTCGTTTCATCCATCTCTGTTCACGACCACCTACCATCTGATCATTTTGGAGTGAAATGTCAGATCAACCTCACCCGACCACCTCCCTCCAGAAAGTTCGTTCGAAGTCGCAAACTCCGTAGCATCGATATCGATCAATTTCGGTCTGATATTCGTAAGCGTCTCCTTTGTTATCTTCAGACTGTCAATCATTAGATAGCGTCGATTCATACGCTGAGAAGTATGACTCTATCTTGCGTGATCTACTCGACCATCATGCTCCTGAGCTTGAACATAGTGTTATTCTTCGTCCGCATGCACCATGGTACAGTGACGCTCTTCGAGCAGCAAAGCAGGAGAGATGCAAATGTGAGAGGCAGTTCAAGAAATCTGGACTATCTGTTCATAAAGAACTCTATGCTGATCAGTGTTCATCGTATAAACAACTCCTCGATGATGCTAAAACATCTTATCATCGCAAAGAACTTGCTGATGCTGATCAACGTGATTTGTTTCGGGTTGTTGACAAGCTCGTGAAGCCGAAGGTTGATACCGTGTTGCCAACTCATGATTCCTCGAATGATCTTGCTGATCAGTTAAGCTGATTACTTCCACACTAAGATCAGCACTCTTCGCCATCGTCTGAATTGCTCGCATCGACTTCGTCTGCTCCTACACCAGATGCTACTTGTTGCACTTCATTTGAGACTTTCCAACCTGTTTCTGAAGATGAAGTGTTAGATGTGATCAAGCAGTCTCACATTACATCATGTCTACTTGACCCATTACCTTCTTGTATTTTCAAGGAAAGCATCCCTGAACTTCTTCCGATGGTGACTAAAGTTGTCAATCATTCGCTGGCATCTGGTTATTTTCCAGCTACCCTTAAGCACGCTGTTGTGTCTCCTCTTCTTAAGAAGGCTAAATTGGATCGTGATGATCTTAGCAACTATCGTCCGATCTCTAATTTGAAGTTCCTCGGTAAACTGATCGAGCGCGCGTCATCAGCCAATTACAGGTTTACCTCCGTGAACACAATCTCATTGCCACCATGCAATCGGCCTATCGTCAAAATCATGGCACGGAAACTGCATTGGTGCGTGTACAAAATGACATCCTGTGTGCACTTTCGATAAGGGTAAGGAAGCATTCTTGGTGTTGCTAGATTTCTCCTGCGCATTTGATACTATTGATCATTAGCTTCTACTTCAGCGTTTTGCAACAAGATATGGCATCAATGGTACCGCACTGACGTGGGTAAAGTCTTATCTTGAGTGTAGAACTCAATCTGTTGCAGTGAATGGCTGCATCTCAAAGAAAGTTACCTTAGATTGTGGAGTTCCCCAAGGATCAGTTGACGGTCCTTGAATGTTTATCATGTACAGTGCTGCTCTCCAAGCTAGCATCACTTCCTATGGCATTTCAACAGTAGCATCGCTGATGATACTCAACTTTACATTACATTTAAACCAGAAGATCGTGAACATGCTATCCGTGTTCTTGAGAAATGTATCGCTGAAGTGAGGCGATGGGCCGTTGATAATAGGCTGGTGTTAAACGACGCCAAAACCGAGCTTCTTTATTTCCGTTCTCGGTTCACCACCGTCAACATGCCTTCACCGTTTTTAGTCATAGGCGATTCCGTCATCTCCCCTTCATCTTGTGCACGGAATCTTGGCGCCATATTCGACTCAACCTCTGCATGAAGGATCATATTGACAGTATCTGCAGGTCTGCTATGGCGGCCATACGGAAAATAGGGCAACATCGTCATTTCATCGACGACGAAACTGCTGCCAAATTAGTTCACGCTTTTGTCACCTCTCGGCTGGACTCCTGCAACGCCTTAGTCTATGGTCTTCCTGATTCCTACATCACAAAACTTCAGCTGATTCAGAACACAGCAGCCCGGTTAGTCGCTCGCACTCCTCGATCTCAGCACATTACCCCAGTCTTACAATCGCTTCATTGGCTTCCCATCAAGAAACGTGCAGCTTACAAGATCTTGCTCATGACATACAAGGCTCTCAATCAACTCGCCCCTCAATACATCTCCGATATCGTCACTTACTACAAACCAGTTCGCAATCTTCGTTCATCAAACAAGTTATCTCTGACTGTCACAAGTCGACCATCAACCAAATTCTATGGTGGCGTGCATTTGTGTATGCAGCTCCTTCACTCTGGAACAATCTACCGCTTCAAGTTCGCTCTTCTATTACGGTGTCGTCCTTCAAGAGTCGTCTGAAGACACATCTTTTTAATATTTAATTAATTTTGTTTTCAACCCTGCCTGTTTTCCATCTCACAGGAGCGAGATGCTGATCATCTCGCTGAGAGTGATGTGCTGGTAACCTCTCCTCTCCAGGGTTATCATTTCTGCGTGTTACTTCTGCTTTGTTTATGGCCCTGCTGCATTTGATTGAGCGACTTGCTGATGAAGCCGCTGAGAGTGAAGTGCTGGCAACCTCTCCTCTCCAGCAGGGCCTCCGCCGGTCGGGTTTGTTATTTTCGCGTTTTGATTCTGCGGGCCAAATCCACGCTTTTAAATCAAATGTTTCTATTATATATATATGTATCGATGTAAATTTGTTAATGATATTTAATTTGTATATTGTGAAATTGCTGTTTTTGAATTATTATGTCTTCTCATTGGGACCTGGATCACTATTTGAGTCTCTGGCGTGTTTTTGCTCGGGGACAAATTTTTTGGCTGGCTCGGGTGGACGATTGTTTGTCATGTGCTGGTCAACGGTTGTCTACCTTGGTCTGTCGGGGTGATTTCTGTGGGCTTCAAATTTCAGGGCATTCGGGTAGTGATTTGGATTTTAGTGTGTTGTTTATAATTATCATGCTTTTATTCATTATATGATATGCTATTATGTTTCTCTTATCAAGTGTAATTGCTTTATAATGTTTCTAATGTGTTTTCTATAATTAATTTGTATTGGTTGTATTATGCCTTATAGAATATGTACTTTTGTAGTTTTTGCATAGTTTAGTTCTCTGTTCAGCGCATTGAGGCCTGGCATAATGCGCTTTATAAATTTCTGTATTTATTTATTTATAAACAAGATGATACTGATTTCAAGGAGAGGTCATCATCAGTTATCACAATTGATATGCCATAGCTATACATGTAAATTAGATTTAGTTACTTTGTACACATATGACAAGGTTTGAGGTTTGGTTTGACCACGGTCTACAATGTAGCAGACAAAAGAGTGTAAACTAGAGCGATTACCACACCAAAGCTGAACCATGGCTTTGGCAGTATATTGTGGCCATTGTCACCCGGGAGTTCATACCTTCTTGGGATATGTGATAAGGACCCAAAATAGGAATATTGACCTAAGTCATAAAGGAGTGTCGGTGTCACCCAGTGGGGGAAATTATTTTAATTATATATTCTGTACTTTTTTCTCTTTGATTTGACACCACTCAGGGGTCATACTTTCTTAGCAGTTCAAAATATGAAAAGGACCCACAATTATGAATATTGACCCAGGTCTTTTGAGGAGTGTCACCCCCGATTGGGAAATTATTTTACTTATTCGTTACTTTTTTGTCTTTCATTTGACACCGCTCAAGGGTCACATCTTCTTGGCATTTTGAGATATGAAAAGGACCCAAAATAGGAATATTGACCAGGGTCTTGTGAGGAGTGTGACCCACTACATGTAGTGGGGAAATTATTTTTAAGATAATTCTTTATTTTGTTCTCTATCATTTGACACCACTATGGGGTACATGCCTTCTTGGCATTTTGAGATATATACATGTAGGACCATATGAATATTGACCCAGGGCTTATTATGAGTGTAACCCCCGGGTGGGAAAATATTTTTATTATATTCTTTACTTCTTCCTCTTTCATTTTACACCACTCTGGGGTTCACACCTTTGTGGCATTTAAAGATATGTCCATGGGTACAGTCAAGAAAGCCACTGGTTGGCCACAACATATACATGTAGGTGCGCCAATGTCCGTCACTTTACCTGGGCGTCAAATGTCCGTCATCCGAGTTTCACTAGCTTTCAAGCAACATTTCAAAACTCGAAAATAGGATTCTAGAGCCATCCATAATAAATAAATAATTATAATTTTCAATCACTAGTCGAAATTAAGTTTCATCTTCTCTTTCAGGGTTCGCAGGTTCGCAAACCATGGTTTTATCCGCGGTTTTAACCACTTGGCAAAAACAGTTTCTGCCAGTTTTTGCCAGCAAAAATGGCAATTTCACTTTTTTTTCATCTCTAAACATATTATTAAGTTACAAAAAACAATTTCCTGACTAACAAGGCCAGATTTGGTAATTATAAGTAACATAATAAGAAATTAACATTGCTCAATAGTGCATTTAACAGCAATGTGGCATATCAAATTCAAAACTTTTTCATTTTAAGGACTTGACGAGACAAAAAATATGTTGAATGATTGATCAAAAGTTGTATGTGGTCGCATGTCATAAGTTGGGTACAATTTCCATTACATGGTCAAAAATGACAAAAAATGTATTTTTGGATATGTTGTATATATTGACAACATCTAATAATTAACACCATTTTAAAACTTACCACATGCTTAATTTTTGAGATAATGCTTAATTACCAATTAATTAATACACAGGTGTCTATGTAAATCTCAATTTTCAAATGCGTTTTTCTCAAATCGGACCTCAATTACAAAAATGACTGTAAAATTTTTATTTTATGCAAGAATGTCATCAGATTTGGAGGATATGGTCTCAATACATTAATGCTTCAAATGAACTATTTGAAATAATTGTACGTATGTTAATTACATTGTGAAGGTCAATGACCTTTTTACGAGTAATTAGCGAGACGGTTATTCTATGTATTTAAGGAAATGAATATTAAGAAGAGAAATGTACATTAGCATGTTGCTAAAAATACTGAAATTCAACTAGGATTTCATTAAAAATTTTAAAAAATGGAACATTATAACCATTTAAGGTGGTACCGGTACTACACCCCTTGATGAATTTGTGACTATTTCTCTCATTCTCTCAAAAAATAATAACACATTGGTAACAAAAGTTATGTAAATTATAGGAGTATTAGGAATCAAGTTACTACACTGGAATTTCAGTGACTCGAGACAAGCGGTATACTTTATTTATGATAAAAGAGGTACCGCTAGAATGTACCTCATTTTTTAACTTATAATGAACCCCTTTGTCTTGAATCACTGAAATTTCAGTGAAGTATATTGGATTCCTTGCCCCAATAATATACATAACTTTTGTTACCAGTATGTACACAAAATGTAGTAATTTTGTAGTTACTTTTTGAGAAAAATACAAAATTAGTCACAAAATTTATCAGGGGGGGTGTAGTACCACCTTAAGTAGTCAGTAATTGTTTTAGTTGTACAAATTCAACATTCAAAGCTGTCAATACATCAAACCCTCACTAGATTTGAAAAAATAACCAGTAGTTATGACATGCTGACATGTGAAATTTCACATAGGCCCTATTGCACACTCCCGCATCCGCCTGCTCCACATCCGCCTGCTCCTCCACCCCTGGCATTTTTCATTTCAACTGATGTGATTTTTTTACTGAATAATGCATAATTATATGCTTCAGTAGATTGAAAGAGTATAAAATTAGGCTTAAAATGAGGTATCAACCACTGCTGTAGGATATGGGGTTACGGAAAGCCAATCAAATTTGTATCACAATTTTCAGAAAAGTGTAATCCCTCCACCCTTTTTGCATACCCAACTTATGACATGCGACCATGTATGTTGTTTATGACCTTTCTGTGTTACTTTTTAATATTTGACAAATTGCCTTGTTTTAATATTGCTAACTCGTATTGCCAGGATAACAAAGTTAATCCACTGGTTGTTCAGGGGAGCTTTAAAAAAAAACATTTTAAAGGAAGTCTCCGGCAAACACAACCTACATGTAATGATGTATGCCTAGTTATATCATGTTAGAAAAAGCACTAATTTGGTGGTTTTAAAAACAAACTCATAGTATTGACCATAAAAAAGAATAAAAACAGCCATCTCTCAACATGTGATATTCAAAATTCCTAGGCGCTAAAATTGCCTGGGGCAATGACGTCCAAGTAATAATAATGAAGGCCGTCGACAACTGAGCACAAATAAACCATGTCACTGGATTTCGAGCACTGAAACTTTGAATATCGTGTGCTGAGAGCCGGGTGTTTTAATTTGTAGGCCTATTACGTGGTCAATATGTGTTTGTTTTAAATAAAAACCACATCATTTGAGCTTGATAATTATTTTTCTAATACGTATGTAAATATTAAAGGCATAATACACTGTAATGTTGTGAATTGCCAGATACTTAAATACTGAAGTTTAAATTGATTTTAACCAAATTGGTGACCAAATTAATTTTTGCAAGTCTTTATTTGAGGGCCTAGGGGGCTGTCATTTTCTTCGGAAGGGGTGGGTCATGAATATACTGGGGGGGGGGGGGGTTTAGAATTTTTAGACCAAAAATAGGGGGGTCAGGGACAGACTTAGGTTTCAGTTTTCTACTGGCCCTCTGGGCCAGTAAAATGGCAAATCTAGTAGTGGCCCTGCAATAAATTTACTGGCCCAGCTTTTTCAATATGTTCTACTGCAAAAACAAAACAAAAAACCCTTTTTTTGTGTGTGTTTTGGGAAAAAATCTATATGAATTTTTAATCATTTGTCATGAAATGTGTATATCGCGAATTTCAAAAAAATCAAAATTTTATGATATCAGAAGGACATCCTCGTTTTCAAAATGCAATTCGATATGTCTGATGTGCTCTCCCACAAAAAATATGTGGAAACTTTGCTATCCGAGCCCTTTATAGTCAAGCAAACCTAAACATTTTAATTTGTTTTGTACTGATTGTAGGCCTACTCAATGTAGAGAGTGTAGTCACTAACACAAATTCAGTCAGTAGTCCTGCCTTTTTTAGTTCCAAAAGTTCACAAAGGTTCAAAATATGTGTTTTTTTTTTTATCGCTATCATCATAAGATAGAGCACGCAAGAGATTGGAAGTAGTATGTAGGCCTACTATCGACGTAAAAAGCAGCCGCATATTTCCAACTTGCTAGCAACACAAGAATAAGAAATATTCTTATACGAAAAATCATTTAAAAATAAAGATATAAATTACAGGTGACAGATGGAGCAGAAACTGTGTAAATATGTCCATCACTGATTATATCTCTTGTCTCAAATGTGTTATATCAGGCTCAAAAATCTAGTGGCCCGCCGGGCCAGTATTGTTGGAAGTTTACTGGCCCGACGCAAAATCCACTGGCCCCGGGCCACCGCTTAAATAATTTTTTACACCAAAATTAGGGGGGTTATAGAATTATTAAGGGCTGCATGGCGACCCAAAATTTTTGCGCGCTGCACACACATTCTTTACATTCTAAATCTACGCACAATCTTTAGTTAATGTTTCAAAATTTTAACGCGCTCCGCGCGCCTTCTTACAATCCAAATTTTAACACGCTTTGCATACATGTAATAGTTTTTGCACGCTTTGCACCTTAGACTTAGTTCCGGTGATGAACTTGTCGTCAGTCTGTGTAGGCGGAAAGGGGGTCATAAAATTTTTCGACCTGAGATGGGGGGTCGTAAAAAAATTTAGCCCGCGATAGGGGGGTCATAAAAATTTTTTACTCCACTAGCCACTGACTGAGGGTGGTGCAATAATTATGTGTACCCCCAGGGGTGAATTATAGGGGGGCAAAGATTTTTGGCAGGCCAAAGGGGGGCAAGCATTTTTGGCAGGTCGAAAGGGGGGTCAAGCGATTTTTGGCAGGTCGAAAGGGGGGCAAGCAATTTTTGGCACAGATATTTTGGGCACCGTTTCTATATTACGCCCTAAAAAGGCGTGAGGAAAACGTTTCTGAACACGTTCAAATATGCAATATTTCCAGCTCGCTTTCTTCCGCATTATATGTTAAGACAATTTAAGGTTTTAAATTCGGGTTCCCCAAAATCTTGCATGTGTAAGGGGGGGCAAAGATTTTTGGCACGTCAAAAGGGGTGGGGCAAAGGTTTTTGGCACGGCCAAAGGGGGGCAAAGGTTTTTGGCACGACCAAAGGGGGGGGTGCGATTTTTGGCAGACCATTTTGAGAATTCACCCCGGGTACACATAATTATTGCACCACCCCTGAGCTGAATTCATCATCAATTTCAGGCTCAGATTTAAGTTTTATTGTGACAAATAAAAATTCTCCTTTTTAATATTTCAATCAACACCTGACCTGATCAAGGTTACAATATTGCACATTCTTATTCAATGGGTGCGTCTTGTAAAGAATTCACGTAATTTGATTGGTTTTCGGGTGTATAATATCTCACAATAGTTGATACTGATATTAGTCAGGGCGCGCCGCCACGCAACGGCGGCACGCTTGTTGCTCCTCAATGATCGCGCGATAATGCGTTCGCGTAAAACATGTGCGAGAACTAAGAACGCGATTCGGCGGCTTAGAATTAGATGTTCGTGATGGTTTCGTTCATTTCAAACAACGGGGATGTCTTCACAAAAGTAACTTTATTTTTTTCTGAAAACAGCCAGTTTTTCTCGCAAAAATTACATTAAAACTGAATAAGAATGAGAATAACAGATAGGATTTTGTCTTTTGCCTATCAAATATCGTGTCATAATGGATGGGCTGGCCAATATTTTTATCTGCGCCGGCATCCACTACTCAAAATATTGGCCAGCCCATCCATTATGACACGATATTTGATAGGCAAAAGACAAAATCCTATCTTTTATTCTCTAATTAATACTTACCTACCTAGCCATGTGCAGTAGACGAGAGAAGAATCAAGCACGCTTATCAAAGTTGGTGATGTTACTTCTGATGAAGGTTCCTACCGACAAGGATAGACGTAAGACGTAAGACAACAATTATCTCAGTCAAGAGGACAAGACTTTTAAAGTTTATAATGGTGAATGGCTCTGTTTTTGTACACGCACACACGCAGATGATTTTATTTTCCCTCAGTTCGACATTCTCGCCGGGTCTTTACGATTCATTTTGTTCCTAATTGTTCATCAATATATCACATTACAATGTAATGCATTGTCCCTTTTCTCTTTGGTTTACTCATGGTGTGATTCATAGCGGTCATGACGTTCCTCTACAGCTGAAAAGTGTCATTGTATTCCTTCCTTTCCATGAATTTGTAAACACCAATCCCTTAATAAATTCATACTAACAGAGGGCAAAGACCCTTCACATTTCGATATTGAATATGCAATGAACGGCAATTGGGAATCCAGTGTGAAGTATCCTTGCCTGTTGTAATTGATTGCCGATTTATGTAGAGTTTATATTCCTGCTGTATCAAAATTATTAATATTCAACATTTGTGACGTAGTGTACTTTACCACGAAACATGAACACAAACACACCCCCACGTATGGCAAGCCAAAATTCAACGCTAGGGCTGGCATTTCTCAGAAGGGGGTGAATCCCAAATATACTGGGAGGGTCATAGAATTTTTAGACCAAAAATAGGGGGGTTATAATTTTTCGCGCGCTGCATGCGCATCTTTAATTTCACAATCAAAATGTGCATCAATCTATAGCTATAATATAATGCACAATTTTTACGTGGTTTGCACACCTTCTTTACGCTTACGATATAAATTTTAATGTGCTCCATGCACTTTCGTCGCTCTTAGCTTTTGGCGCGCTCCACGCCTTAGTTCGCCAATGAATAATTTGGATGGGTGTCTTGTTTTTGTTTGTCTGTTTGTTGCTTGGGATTTGAGGGTGAGGGAGTTTTGCTGTGGTGTGGGGTGGGTGGGTGGGGATGTGTGTTTTACTTTAAAAAGCCCTGTGGTGAATTTTATTGTGGTCAATATTTTTCATGAAAGCTTGATTTGATTTGATTTGATTTTATTTTATTTTATTCGGTACTCAGAAATTACAATGTTTACATATATATAAATAGACAATTAACAATAATAAGATGTAGGCCCTACACGTTTTTAAAAACAACATTATAAAAACATTATAAAACAGCCGAGAGCACCAAGGATAGCCCAAAAAGCTTTTCAAAAGAAAAGCTTATTTCCATTGGGGTCCTTAAACATATGCTTCAAATGTAGATACTATAGTACTGGATAAGAGTAGGGATCCATTCTGTATGGGTTTTTTTCAGATTCAGGTACCGGTACAGGGTAATAAGTGGAAAAAAAAAAAGGTTTACAGAAAACCCATCAACCTTATCAGAAAGTTGTTCTTAGGCCTAGGCCCTACTGAGAATTTGATTTGATCAGAATTAAAAACTGATATAGTTTTCTGATAAACTTATAGTTTTTCTTAAAAAGCTCTGATGTTTGTTTTGTTTGTTTTTTGTTTTTGTTTTTTGTTTTTTGTTTTTTGTTTTTTTGTTTTTTTGTGTTTTTTTTTGTTTTTGTTTTTGTGTGGGGTGTGTGTGTGTGTGGTTTTTTTTTTATTTGTGAAAAATTATAACAAAAAAAACACACTTAGTTCTATATTTCAGAAAAAATGCATTTCTCTCTGGACTTGGGCACTTTGCCTTATCAGAAAAACAAATATCAAAAAAGTAAAGTTTCTGAAAAGTATAGTTTTTTTTTTATTTTCTTCAAAAACTCTTTACTGGGAAAAACTTTAAACCTATAGAAAAACTAAGTTAATGATCTGAGAATTTTTTTTTCTAATCTGTTTACTGAGCATTTAATTTAGCCTTGTCAGAAAAACGTGGGTTTTTGCGATAAAGGCATAGTTTTCTTGAAAAACTCTGTTGTTTGGGAACATGAGGAAAAAACTTTTCCCCAGTCTCATGGAAAGACCCCCTTTTTTCGGTCTCAGATGAGGCCTCACTGAAAGACCCCTTGTTTTGAACCCGGGGGGGGGGGCACTCAACTTTGGAAGCCGTGACGGTATGTGCCTGTCAATAGGCCCCCTCTTTTGAAGTCGACTATACCCGATGACCCCCTTTTTTTAAAAGCCATACCCGATGACCCCTTTTTTTTAGTTGCGGCTACCCGGCCAATGACCCCCTTTTTTGGGTTGCGGCTACCCAATGACCCCCTTTTTTCTAGAATAGCATCATCAAAATGCAACAAAAAAATGCCGAAACTGTCAAATGTTTTCAAAATTATGCCGAAATTTTCAAAATTTTGCTCCATTTTTTCAAAATTTTGTACCCTTTTTTTTAAATCTTATACTCGATGACCCCCTTTTTTCAAAATATTGTACCCAATGACCCCTTTTTTATTTTGTTTGTACCCAATGATCCCTTTTTTAAAATAACGCTTTGTACCCGATAGGCCCTATACAGGCCCGTAGCCAGCCCTCTGAGTTAGGGGGTTCGTTTTTCAGATTTATGGTAGGCCTAATTATTATTAAATGATGGAAGTAATGGCCGAAGAATTTTGAAAAACGAAGTCCCAATTGAAGGCATTTGGTGCACCATTTTTACATTATTATCAGGAATATATGGGTTCAATATATTGTAGCAAAGAGGCAAATTAGTGTGGTTAAAACAAGAAAAAGTTGCAAATCAGGTGCAGGGGGTGTCTGAGGGGGGATGTGCCCCCTCAGAAATTGAAGCGTGGTTAAACAAGAAAAAGTTGCAAATCAGGCACAGGGGTGTCTGAGGGGGGATATTCCCCCTGAGACTGAATAATTTTGAAAAATGTAGTCCCCTTGAAATGAAGGCATTTGGTGCACCATTTTTACATTATCAGGAATATATAGGATCAATATATTATAGCAGAGGCAAATTAGCGCGTTTAAAACAAGAAAAAGTTGCCTATCAGGCGCAGGGGGTGAGGGGTGTGCCCCCTCATAATTTGACGAATTTTGAAATATAAAGTCCCAATTGAAGGCATTTGGTGCATTATTTTTACATTATTATCAGGAATATATGGGTTCATTATACTATAGCAAATAGGCAAATTAGCAGTTGCAAATCAGGTGCGTTATTTCATCACAAATAATATCAATTATTTTCTTAGTTTCATATGTTAGGCCTATATCACTTCCTTCATCTCTGAACTAAGCTTTCTCGGTCATCGTTTTTTAATAAATCTTCAAATCTATAGATGAGACACAGAGGCAATTTACTCTGCTATATTTATTGCATTAATTAAGTCATCATTTATTTTCCACATACATACTGATCCTAAAATTAGCGGGACAAATGCACGCGAAGCGCGCGAAAAATAACAATTTTTATGCTAAAATGGCAATTTCGCCCACATTTCTCATGTTCTCCTTTTTGTGTGAAAATTTTAGGGGGTTCGATCGAACCCCTCGAACCCCCCCTGGCTACGGGCCTGCCTATAGGCCTACTTCGCGACTCCGGTAGGCACATGACATACCCGTCACTTCCAAAGTTGAGTGCCCCCCGGGGTTTTGTGAACTGCTGTTCGCACATTCCCGCATCACTTCCAAGTCGAGTGTCCCCCCCCCCCCATCCCCGGGCTATTTCCATTTCATATTGAAGACCCGCACCACCCCCCCAAATTGAGTATTCGGCTTGCCATTTAAAAAAAAAACCAAGCATGACGTCATGTCATGAATATTCACTTTAACCTTTTGGTTATGGATTAATAACGCTTCGATATGTTCACACGGCAGAACTGTAAAACTGGTTCCTTTTCCTGACGTATGTGCTAGTCGAACGGTAAGTAAAAAGAATTTTTCATCAAATGCCTCTAATTATAATCAAAATAGGCAATCCTTAATTTTCAGGGAATTTATAATTTAGCCAAGGCCCTTTCCATGACCCTCTAAAACCCAATGACCCAAAACCTACATGTAAGTTCAAGTTGTAACCCATGCCATGAACAGTGGATTGAATCATTTGACAAATTTGAATGATGAATTGAACCATCCAATAATGGCCAATGCAGGTATCATGTCATCATCTGTATCTCTTATCTATTATCTGTCTGTATGATCTGTCGTTATACGTACAATCACCATCTCTGGTTGTCGCATGCACGTGGGGGGGGTTCATGTGCAAAAGTCGCGGTTAAATATTGCATGATTGAAGTGGGCCAAAATTGAAGTCAGCGTCTTGATCATGGACATGATTGTTGATGTTCATACGTACACGCTATGTAACGGCGCGAGTGATTGGTCGAGGGCCGGGCATATACAGCGTTTATGCCCGGTGTCCCGGATGTGAGATCGCCGGGTATTGACCACATCACCAACGAGGAAGTGCGCTGAAGAGTATTACAACACATGAGAAATTATGAGGACCTGCTGTCCACTGTTTGTTACTAATACTAGTGTTAGGAAAAGGAAGTTGAAGTGGTATGGCCATGTAACAAGATCCAGTGGCCTATATATCCAAGACAATCCTACAGGGAACAGTGCAGGGAAAGAGAAGAAGAGGCCGGCAGAAAAAGAGATGGATGGACAACATCGCAGAATGGACTGGGATGAACTTCTCACAGACTCAAACCCTGGCACACAATCGAGACAGATGGAAGATGGTGGTGGAGTGGTCTATCATGCAGTGCCCCTACGACCCAGGAGGGTTATGGGAGCAGTAAGCTTCACATGATGAATTTGATGCTAGTCCCCAGCTATTAACATCTAGTAGAAATCGATGAAGCATGACACTATGTAAAGCAGTGGAAGTAGACATAGCCGATCATGTTGGGTGATTGCATCAAACATGTTGCTAAAATTGCACTTCAACTAAATTTTAGATGGGTCAAAATTTATAGCCTTTGCTCAAAAGATATACTTGAGTTCTTGAGTAGAGTTTTGATACCAATACCATTGCTAGTTAAAACAAAAAGTGTACAGGTATCCAAAACAGAAGCCAAATGTACATTTCTTTTATACATGTATGGATACACAAGAGGTGTACAAAAAAATGTATCACTGCCATGAAACTACTGCACATTGCTAAATCACCCTCAATTGGATCCAATTCGCATTCAAGTTTCAGCACATTCGATAATTTATAATTTAATATTAATTAGCCTTCCAATTGCTGAGAACAAAATAGGCCTACTAAGTAGATAGGGTATCACAGTGGTGTGCGCAAAGGGGGGGGGGGCAATGCCCCCCTTTGTTGGTCATTAGGAAACATCCAAATTTGCCCCCTCACACTCCTAATCAGACTCCATTCGGGGGAACTGAACAACCTGCCCCCCCCACTTTCAATGTGCTGCGTATGCCACTGGGGTATCAACATTGTGTAAGTGGCATGGTAACATGATCCTGTCAGTGCTGTAATGCAATGTTTGTGTAGCCTGTTACTGGTAGTGGTAAGTCATGTTTGATGGGTTACATTCTCCTTGTTCCATTTTGTAAACAGATTCTGAACTTTAGGCTGATTCTGAGAAAAACTGAGTTTCGATTTTTTTTTTAACGGGCCAGCCTATCATTTTAGTACACCCTTTGCAAAATTTTAACACGTTTCAATAAGACTAAATCAAATTAAATTATAGGTTTTTTTTAAAGATCCCAAAGTATTCTGTAGTGTTACAGCTTGCCATGGAGCTCCATGGACCATTTGGTCAATGAGAAACACTTATTTTTTGTACAGAACTTAATTAGCTCGTTTGCAGGCACAGACTGTTGTGTAAGACTTTCAGCGAACAGTTCTTAGTCTTGGTCAGTAACACCAAGGCAACTTTAACAGAATATACAGGAACTGCATTTATGACTAAAAGTTAATTAAGTTCAAGAAATATACCATTTGTTTAACACCTTTTAAGATCTTAATTTTACCAATATTTAATGCTGAGAACTCGGTCGGTCGGGAAAGGGCAATCAATAGGGCCAATCAAACCTTTTTTTAGGCCTAACATGTACACTGTATGTACATTGTACATGCAGAGGTGCCATCAGACTTTTGCATGGGATTTGTAGGTAAAATATTTCTATGCCCTAGTTGAAACAATTTCTATAAAATTTTCTGTCTGTGGAACTTAAGAGATGTTAATTGTATTTTTATTTCATACATTTTTAGCCTAATGTTCTGAGTCTGTTTGCAAAATGGAACAAGGAGAATGTGATGGCATCAAATAGGGAATTTCGTTGAATTCTGCTTGACTTACCACTACCAGTAACAGGCTAGCTTAGGCCACACAAACATTATTGCATTACAACACTGGCACGATCATGTGACCAAGACAATGTTGAGTCTAGCTACTTTAGTGAATGAAACTAAATTATTAATTTTTATGCAAATATGCAAGCAGTTCCTGGTGCTCTCTAATTATTGTAAATTATGTATTTAATGAATCACAATAGGCATCCGGTATTAATTTATTGTATTCCTTGTATAATTTTTTGTACAATGTATGGTGTGTCTGACTGTCTGTTGAAGGACAATCTGTTGATGCATGGCAAAATCTCATTTCAACTTTATTTCAATAATCAAAAAACATACAAAATGCATAAATACAGTTTATTTTGTTATGAGTTGTTTTAGTCATTGTATAATGTAACTAGCATTAGCACCAATCTGGCTTGAAATGTGGGGAACATTCGGCCTGAATTGTCAAAAAGTGGCTGAAAAGAACAAAAAATGGGTAATTTTGGCAAAGTGTATGTCCCTCCTGCCCCCCCCCCCCTCATGGTAGGCTAAGCCAACATCTGGACCTAAGCCTACATGTATGTATTTTGTCTACCATATGCATTTCATGTGACAGGATCTGCTCCATGGGGGCCAAAGGAGGCATTTCCGCATTTGTGAAAATTGAGTTACTATTATTATTAGTATTACCTTACATGTATTCAAACATCAGGCTATCATATACTGAAAACACCAAAGATCTGGCATACTTGGTTCTAAAGTTATGAAGTTTTGTGATGTCTGTTTTCTTATGTATTTTATTGTTTTTTACTCCATATTTTTGCATGTATCTCAATTTCAAATTTACCACATTTGGCCCCATGGACCAGATCTGTTACATATTTTCTTACTTTTAGTGTATCGGTACAGGCAGTGTCATGTAATATTAGTATTTTATTTGTATCATTGTACTATTTGTATTGAAATATAATGATTCTGTATCAGAATGTATTAACTCGTCATTTAAGGCTTAAGGCAAACTGGGTCCCAACGATTACTGCATTATGCATGTCTTTATGATCAACATGTTAACATTCACACAACCATTTGTCTTTTTCAGATTCATCTGATTTGATTTCCCATTCCCTCGTGTCAATGTCTGATATCTGAGACAATTCCGTGATGATAACATTATCAAGGAAGCTTAAAGAAGAAAGGTCATCACCTGCTCACAAGAAACCTGTAGCAGAAAGTAGCAGAAGGGTATCCATAAGGGATAAGTTACTGGTCAAAGAGGTCCCAGAAATGGAGACCAATTTACCAGGTAGGTGTCTTGGGGAGTATACATTTAAAGCAATAATGTGTGATTATTATTATTATTATTATAACACATTTATAAAGCGCATAAACGTAAAAAACATCTCAATGCGCTAACAAGCAAAATGACAAAAGCAACAAACAAAGAGTACTCATTACATTGCAAAATAAATAATGTGGGAAAACATGACAAAAGTTAAACAAGGAAAGCAATTCTGTACAGGTGGGTTTTTAGCTGCGATTTAAATTGAGCAAGATTGGGTGATTTATGGATCTGTTCGGGAGGCGTTCCACAGTATTGGGCGGCAACAGCAAAAGCCCGTTCACCATAGGTCTTTGTTCGGGAACGGACAATTTGCAGATGATCATTGGGACGCACATTACCTGACCTAAGGGCACGAGGTGGAATATAAAGGGTGATCAATTCAGACAAGTATGGAGGAGCAATACCGTGGAACGCCTTGTATGTGAGGAGGAGGATTTTGAATTGAATTCTCTCCTCAATTGGGAGCCAGTGAAGTTGGTCGCGAAGAATTGGAGTTATGTGATCCCGCTTTTTGTAAGAGAAATTAGACGAAGGCCATGTTTTGGATTCTTTGGAGTTTGTTTATATCTTTCTGTGGGAGACCGTGGAGGAGTGAATTGCAATGATCAAGCCTGCTGATGATTTGCATAAAGAATAGATTCTTATTTAAACGTTTGTTTTCACTGATCACATTATCCCCTTTTAATTTCGAGCCAAACAAATGAGGTCTAACGAAGAAAATTGCGATTCATTCCAACATCTACAATGCGTGTAATACGCTCGCCGATCGTATTACCGTATTCATTCCAATAAGCGCCCATGCCCCAATAAGCGCCCACCCAGGATATTTTCAATTTGCTAAAGGGTATCATTAATGTTTAAGTGACAGATAGACTTTGATACAGTGAAATAGCTGGAGAACTGCACATCCTGTGTAAACTTGCAATGCATTTTCAACATCAGAAAAGCTACTAGAACATGTCAGGACCCTTTTATAACATACGTAAATTCGTCTCTAATAAACGCCCTCACAAAATATTAAGTAAACCAGGTAAAAAATAAGCGCCCACCCAAAATGACTTTGTTAAGCACCCTGGTCGCTTATTGGAATGAATATGGTACATGTAACTGCAGGGAGCATCGCGCTCGACGTGTGTACATACAAGTTGACATCCACGGTACATGTTAGCAAGTACTCGATCGTTGAACTCTAAATAAAACCGGGTCGACCCGGTTTTAATACAAAAAGTTAAATTTTACTGTTATTAAAGCACTTCATGCTTAGTCTTTTACGTGGTATTTTAGTATACCACAGGGCATTATAATTATGCAAAAAGTAGAATCCAAGTAAAATTGAGGGCGTCGCTGTGAAGCAAATCACACATTATGGCTTTAAAGGGGGTAAGTTACTGGTCAAAGAGGTCCGAGAAATGCAGACCAATTTACCAGGTAGGTGTTTTGGGGAGTATCCATAAGGGATAAGTTCCTGGTCAAAGAGGTCCCAGAAATGCAGATCAATTTACCAGGTAGGTGTATCAGGGGATTATCCATAAGGGATAAGTTACTAGTCAAAGAGGTCCCAGAAATGCAGATCAATTTACCAGGTAGGTATATCAGGGGATTATCCATAAGGAATAAGTTACTGGTCAAAGAGGTCCCAGAAATGGAGACCAATTTACCAGGTAGGTGTTTTGGGGAGTATCCATAAGGGATAAGTTCCTGGTCAAAGAGGTCCCAGAAATGCAGATCAATTTACCAGGTAGGTGTATCAGGGGATTATCCATAAGGAATAAGTTACTAGTCAAAGAGGTCCCAGAAATGCAGATCAATTTACCAGGTAGGTATATCATGGGATTATCCATAAGGGATAAGTTACTGGTCAAAGAGGTCCCAGAAATGGAGATCAATTTAGCAGGTAGGTATATCATGGGATTATCCATAAGGAATAAGTTACTGGTCAAAGAGGTCCCAGAAATGGAAACCAATTTACCAGGTAGGTGTCTTGGGGAGTATACATTTAAGGGATAAGTTACTAGTCAAAGAGGTCCCAGAAATGGAGATCAATTTACCAGGTAGGTGTATCAGGGGATTATCCATAAGGGATAAGTTACTAGTCAAAGAGGTCCCAGAAATGGAGACCAATTTACCAGGTAGGTGTATCAGGGGATTATCCATAAGGGATAAGTTCCTGGTCAAAGAGGTCCCAGAAATGGAGATCAATTTACCAGGTAGGTGTATCAGGGGATTATCCATAAGGGATAAGTTACTGGTCAAAGAGGCCCCAGAAATGGAGACCAATTTACCAGGTAGGTGTATCAGGGGATTATCTATAAAAGGGATAAGTTACTGGTCAAAGAGGTCCCAGAAATGGAGACCAATTTACCAGGTAGGTATATCAGGGGATTATCCATAAGAGATAAGTTACTGGTCAAAGTGGTCCCAGAAATGGAGACCAATTTACCTGGTAGGTGTATCAAGGGATTATCCATAAGGGATACGTTACTGGTCAAAGAGGTCCCAGAAATGGAGACCAATTTACCAGGTAGGTGTATGATCCGTGTATCAGGGGAGTATCCATTAGGGTTAAGTTAGGGGAAGGGTGTAACACTTCAATTCAAAGAGCCAGGGGGCCAATCATGTGGTCGTGCCCAGGGGCTAGCAAAAGTTAAATCTGGCCCTTTCCGAGAAAAAAAATCCTGGGAATATTGGCCATATTACCAACAAAGTAGCAATATTTCCCACATTTTATTCTGGATTTTTTATTTTATTTGGGGAAACAAAAATCCAATCCAAAAGGCAAAATGTCCCTGTAAGAGCTCCCTATCATGGAGTCCACATTTTCCATGCATAATTATTCTTTGCTCCTTTTTCTTTGTCTTTCAGCTTCCTGTAAACTTAGTTTTGAAGATGTAAACAAACTACACAATTTTCAAGTTCACGTTTCTCCTGAGGAGGGATTTTGGAGAGGTGGTAAATTTCATTTTGATGTTCATGTTCCTGATGAATACAATATTGTGGTAAGAATGATTAAAGGTCTTATATCCAGCAGTGATAATGTCACAGAACAGTTGAAATATATTTGAGTCAATATAGAAGTAAAATGAAGAAAGAATTTGAAGTGCTTCCTATTCATGTATATAATTGGCTGCTGCTTTTAAGCCATAATCTATGATCTTATATGAAATTGGTTAATTTTTGTAATATTTACTCATGTCCAGGGCGCTTAAGTAAGTCATTTTACAATGCCGCTTATTTTCTACACTGTTTTCATAATTACGTGCAAAAATATCCAAAAACTAATCATCCAGTTCTGTACAGTGAGCCCTTATGACTTCAAATGCAAAATAAGGTTTTTCTGGTACTCCTACAATGTACACACTGTGTTATAGGTAAGCTTTATAAAACTTTTTGGATGGGCGGTTAATACTTACTAGTAATAGTATCACATTCTGGAAGTTGACATATTGTGGATGGGCGCTAATTGGGGTGGGCACTTAGTGGACCCATGGAACGATTACAGTAAATCATGCATTGCACCACGGTTACACGATGCGAAACCCACTTTTTAACAGGATAAATTAATTTCGGTATTTACTTTATAGTCATCAAGTTCTTTTTGTTTGATTTGTTGCAGCCACCTAAAGTGACTTGTAGTACAAGAATATGGCATCCAAATATTACAGAAGATGGAAAAATATGTCTTAGGTAAGATTCAAACTGATACAACACTTCCCCTTGCCCTTAGAAGCAGGGTTGTTGATTTTTTGATTTTTTTTTAATTAAAAAATTTGATTTTTGTATTTAAATCAGATTTTTTTAAATTTAAATCAATTTTTTTGATTCCAAGAACTGCTATACCCCATGATAAAGTCAAATAGAGTACCAGTGGAATGCTAGTCATATGTACAATCCAACCAGGTATTTATTAAAAAATCAAAACATGTTTTTACATGTGAAAATTTCAAAGAAAAAATTTGGTAAAATCATGGGGAAAAAACCTGTTGAATTTTGCACCTTGAAGATGAATTTTTAGCAAAAGATAAAAAGACACCATAGAGGTATTTTAATTGTATCCAAAAGTTGTAGGAATATTGGGAATGAAGTAAAACAGTCAATTTAAGAAAGAAATTACCTAACATTTATCAAAAATGGTAAAAAATTAACAATTTGATTTAAATCAGTGATTAAAAAAAAAATCAAGTGATTTTAAATCGGCATGATTTAAATCAAGCAACCCTGCTTAGAGGTCAAGTTAGTTCAGCTGGTAAGACACCAAACAACTCTGGCATGTAATGGGCTATCCCAGTTGAAATCCATACACCCCCTATGGAAGACATAATCTTAATCTCCCACACAAGGGGTGTAGATTTCAAATGGAGCTACCCATTCAGGTAATTTAAAAAAGAAGCTTACAGAGTGCTTAGGAAGTATAACATATAAGCGATCAGCAGAGCGTTACTGTTGTTACACAGCTTTTCCCACGGCTGCAAGCATCCAGCAGTTCCATATATTTTTTTTTTCCAAATTTTTTGATGCACTGCTGAGCAAAAATATTGCTTTCTGTGAAAGAATTGATAAAGAAATTGTGCAAAGGAACAGACAGGGCAAGTTCATTTATTTTAGAAATAAGTGTTGTCCAAGTCTTGAATGATATTAAAAGGTAATCAGTAAAGATAAGATTTGTCACTAATTTCTCAATTAATGGTTTATTTTTCAGTCTTCTTAGGGAGCATTCAGTAGATGGCACAGGATGGGCACCAACTAGAAGACTAAAAGATGTAATATGGGGACTCAACTCACTTTTCACAGTAAGTCACAGTTTGACTTGCCCAGTCAATCGGGTTCCAGCTGGGCTACTCAATACTTACGTTGAATGCAGCATAGTTTTTGTTTTTTTGTTTTAAAGATGTTCCAAATATTATCCAGTTCCCAAATTTCTTACTACCTTTTCAAGATCTGGGCATATTATTGTGTATTACAACCTAATTAGAAGCCATTCCAATGATTCCACAAAGACTGTAATGTGAGTAACCAAAAATCACATCAATTTCACTCTGTTAGTGGTACATAAAATTACTAGAACAGTAAGATGTATTGTGTACGGCATGGGCTTATAAACTTGCCCAACTGTTAGCACCCCATCAAGGCTGATTACAATGCATTATTTGTCAGGATTTACTAGGGTTGTTATCTGTGGCCCATAATTGTTAGCATATTGGTAAAAACCAGTTTTGCAAGAAGTTTGTTTTATTATGTATATACTGTGGTCATAGGCCAGGATTCCTGGTGGCATAACTTTCATCTCAGCACAGGAAAGTGGTGCAGGCATAAAAAAGCACATTAAATGGTTTTTTTCTCTAAATTTGTGACGGGGAGATAGAAGATGATGAGGCTGAAGGTTAAGTGGTTTTGAGCATAATGCATCAAAGATACTACGTCACAAACGGTCACAATTGATGGTGACATGTTTCAGATGAAGGGCAACAACTGGTTGGGTACATGCACATGTCAAGTCTTTCTTAGATGAATGAAGTTGGGAATATCCTTTAGGGCTACGCCCCTTGGGATATTCCTCGGTTCCAGAGGCAAAATGTTTAAATTTTTCACAATGTCGTCCCAAACATGTGCTGTTACTATTATAACCTTTTTTATTTTCATTTCAGGATCTTCTCAATTTTGACGATCCACTAAACATAGAAGCAGCAGAACATTATCTGCGTGATAAGAAAGACTTTGAAGCCAAAGTACGCTATTTTGTAGACCGCTATGCTAAAAGATGATACAGGATACACACCCACCTTTTTCAAAATGGCTGAAATCAGGACAGATTGGATGCAATTTGCAATATACTTTTAGTAAAATCATGGGATCCAACCAACCAACAACCACCAATGTGCTGTGTGTGCCAAGTGTATGATAGATAATTAACTCGCGCCAAGTTAGTAGTGCATGAAAGTCAAATGTGCAATGGCTGGCCTAAGTTGAATATTGAAATTTTATATATATATATATATATATCTCGAAGGAGAATCTCAAGAACCGCAATCTTAGATTTGACATCGTAAACATTACTACAAAGGTCAGATAGGAAATAGATGCTATTGGAGAGACAACTTGCTTGCACAAATATGACAGATGTGAACGGTTTGAGTTAGTATTGGTTAATTATGCATATTGGATTTACCTAAACAAACTAATAAAAGTGTGGGGATTGCTGTTCAGTGAAAGAAAGAGAGATCTTGACTTCTGCATCCCAGCAAAGACAAAAATGTTTTCAAAACATAAACTTTGGTTTTGGTTACGACATTTTAACAACATTACAACATTTTAATAACATTTAAATCTTGGCTTGTATAATGGTTATTACGTTTTCTGTTAAACACTACAGTTCAGCATTTTTAAATGTTGTCAAAATGTTGTTGTAAAATATTTTTGGCAAACATTTTTGCAAAATATTTTGTCAACACTTAAATAATGTTATGTTAGAATGTTTTGCAGCAAGATTTCAAAATGTTTTTGAATGTTACTAAAATGTATTATACTCTCTATATGCCCTTTATTTAACTCAAGGATTCTGTAAACATTTTGTGTTTGCTGGGATGTTATTTTGACTTCTCCATCATTCTGCGCAAGTTGGACTTGGAAACAAAAGTGTCCAGAGCGCAAGTCTAAGGTTTTTAATTCCATCGCCGAGGGAAAAAAACTTTGAACATATCAATAACCTCAAGAAGTAATCTTTTATGACACAGGAAAGCAACCAAATTTGCTCCTTGCACAGTCATCGGGTTTGAGAGTAGAGCCTTGAACTGGCAGTATAGCTGAATGGGAATTGAACCAATTCAATTAACCTTACGTAAATTCATGTAACCTTACATAAAGTTATGTGATTTTTCCTTTCACTTCTGTTGCCAGTTTGAGATGCTACCCAATGTGGTAGAACCACACAAGGAGTAAGTAAGAGAGGCTAATTCACTGAATATCCAAATATGAGCAGAACAGTATTGGTTTTTACCATCTGGTCTTCTTCCTTTGATCTTCTCAATTGGTAGAGCTTGAAACTACTTAATAAATACCATATATTATTTGACTTACTCCCTATTCCAAAAAAATACAGCACTATTTTTTTTAATTAAAAATATATCTTATTTTGCCAAATGAAACATAACTAATAATCCCAATTGTTTAGTTGGTTCTAACTGGTAATTAAAGTCTACACATTTGACTAATTGTTGGAAATAAGGGCCAAAAACATGTGTTTTTTGGGTGTTTTTCGTATACTGTGACAATCAAGGCCAGATTCTTGTACTAAGACTAATTTCAGATTATGCATTCTAATTTTTGGAAGACACATTTGGTAATATCTTTTATAACCAATTATCAAAATCATAAAATATTAAGATTATGATTAAATTTATAGCCTATAGTGAAGATTTTGAATGCTTAGACTATGGCCAAGTCTTTTGTGACTGAAATTGTAAGATTATAGATATGCAAAATTGCATGCTTTTAGTTTTGGCCCATTTCCCCTCAAGTTGCAAAACTATTAAAATTTGACTTTTATTATCAGTTAGAACTAGCCAGAGGATAAAGAATTTAAGATTTAGCTATGTCTCATTTGGCAATGGTAATACTTTTTTAATCCAAAAAATAGTGCTGTATTTTTCTGGAATGGGAGTAATTAACACCTTGCCTTTAATTGGCATCCTCCCCTTATTTGCATCCCCTGTGGGCTTCTAACTTAAAGTCTTAATGTACAGTTTTGGTCAAATTTTAATATAATAATAATAATAATAAATAATATTGAGTGGCTTTGAGTGTGGTACAAACATATATTGCACAAGCTAGATAAATATTGCATGAGTCAAAGGTGAGTGCTCGGTTGGCTCTGTTGTCCTAAAAACAATGAATTTGGCTGAATCCAATTAGGTGTAAGTTGGGACATGTGTAAACATTGCAAATCAGGCTTTAGGTGTGCAATAAATTGCGCTCCTTGAAATGTTAAGGTGAGCTGTCAGATGTGCTATAAACTGCACTTGTGAAGAAGTCTGGCAGATTTTATAAGGTGAGCTATAAATTACACTTGGATGGGCAACTAAGGTGAGCCCTCCACGAGCGTTGCTCTCGCTAACCTTAGAACTCAAAGCCTGACAAATATGCCAACAAATCAGGTTTGAAAATAATTGACCAAACTCATTTTAAAAGATCGTACATTATGGCTGTAAGTGGCTCTATCAGTGCAATTTAGCATGTAATCATATAAGGAATGGAAAGTCATATTGGCATTGAGTTGCAATGTGACAACTTATATTTCTCCTGTGAATAATTACAGCATAATTTGTCATGAAAATTCCATTTTGACTATAAGACAGTAAAAAATAAGTTCCTCATTGAAATAACATGAAACATGGAAATCGCTTATCAGGTTAAATATGATAGGCTTAGTTGACTTGCATTTCAGTGGTTTTTGTTTATTGGGTGGTATTTCTGTTCCTGTGTAAGCCATTATTGGTCAAATACAAATAATTGTTTGTCTTCAAAGTTGGTGAGTGCATCAGTAAGAAATTGCTTGCATGTTTATAATTTTACTTATTATATAATATACATTTCAGTAAAGCATAAACATTTTTAATCAAAATGTTTGAAGTTGAATGGGCTTCAATTAACAAAAAAATTATGCATACCAAATTAAAGTTTCAAATTCTCATCAGCTTTGAGACAAACCATTTTTTTATTTGGCCATATTGTTTTTAATATTTCACAATGTCATTATTATTTATTTTTAAAGGAGTATTTTGTGATTCTAGCATCCTCTTTTTATGGTATGTTTGAGAATCTAGATATCCATGAAGAAAGTGTATTCCCCAAATTTCAGTTGATTCGGATGTTGCATTTGTGATTTATGCATGATTATGTGTATTACATTGCTCCATAGGCCACTGCTGTAATTTCGTTCTATGATAATTTGCCGATATTTTTGCTAAGGGAATGAATCTATAAAAAATTTTGCACACAAACATTACATGTATGTAGCCAGAGTTTTCCGGTTGTATAAATATCTCAATTCTTTTTGAGAAATTGGGGGGATGAGGCTATGCATCACAAAATGCCCCTTTAAGGAATCGGATAGCAACGTTTGCACAGTATTTTTTGTGGGACCTGAGAGCACATCAGACATCAATATGGGGAATGTCCTTCTGATATCAAATAATTGTGATGTTTTGAAATTCACAATATAAATGCAAATGTTATGGCAAATTTTTAAAATTTGATATTTTTGATATTTAACAGTCCTCAAAGTAAACTTTTTAAATCTAATGATATGTATGTAAAGTGTATATAGCTGGGATGAAAAGCTGACCATCAATTGAAAATTTTGACCTTTCATATTGAACATCTACAAATCTTCGATAGGAAAGGTCAAACTTTTCATATGATGGACGGCTTTTCATCCCAGCTATATACACTTAAAGTACATATCATTAGATTTATACAATTTGCTTCAAGGATGTGAAATTTTAAAAATATCAATTTTTAATCATTTGCCATAAAATTTGTATTTATATAGTATCACAAAGTTAAAAAAAATCTAAATTATTTGATATCAGGACATTCCTCGTATTCAAAATGCAATTTGATACGTCTGATATGCTCTCAGGTCCCACAAAAAAATATGTAAAAACGTCACTATCCAAGCCCTTAAGGGCACAAGTTCCTTATTTCTGGAAAAAACATAACATCTCTAATGTAATTCTGTATACCAGTGTACTTTTGTATATCTTTATGTTTCATGTTGGGCTGCCAAATATAGGAAAATAAAACCATGGAAATAACAGCTTATAATTGATTGGATCTCTATTTTCCAACTAATATGCCAACCATCAATAATGTCAGAAAGTGTGATCTGTAATGCTATTAGTTATTAGGCGAGATTTGGGGTGAACCTAATAATAATTTTATCGTACTACATGTATACTGTGCAAATAATCTCATGAACGAGAACAAATATTCACAGGATTAATTCTTCTACCTGGGACTTCTACTCAAACCCGTCTACATGATAATCCTAGCTATAAAGTAGGCCTAATTCTCCAATAGAGCTCAACCATAATGGTCCTCTGCCGCACCAACTCAACTCTGCTGAAACCTGCTTTTTGCCGCAAATTTTGTTCAGAAAAGCTGCCATGTTTGCTCTCTGTATTATTAGGAGTGGCAAATCTCAGTCAAATTGTGTTTCAATGCAGGTACACCAGCTTGTAGCCTGTTATTGAATAGTCTTTGTTAAAGACTAACTCGCCATAGTGTTGGACTCGCAATCAAGGGTGGTGAGCGGCTTCTCTGCGATGAGCCGCGCGTTTTGCGGCGCGTGCTCGCAGCGAGTTATGGTTTCTGAGAGTGTGTGGTTCCCAGTAGTTTCTCTCCCTATGGATAATATAGGTACACGGTCTGTAACACAGACTAGTTATTGAACCGCCATGATTGTTATGAAATAGAGATGTCACTTTTCTGGTTTTAGCCGAATTTCTGGGGTTTTTAAGGAAAGGGAAAAATTTCCAGATTTTTTCTGCCTTGGAAAACCCAGAAAAAAAAAATTTATGTTTTAGATTTGGATTGTTCCTGGACCTAGTGGTAAATGCTTTCAAAATCATTCATGCTTTAAAAAAAACCAATTTGTGTCATAAACATGTAAAGTTATAATTTGTGTTCATGTCATAGTCTATTAAGGGGGTACTACACCCCTGTGGTAAATTTGTGACTATTTTTGCATTTTTCTCAAAAATAATAGCACACTGGTAACAAAAGTTATGTATATTATTGGGGCAAGGGATCCAATTACTACACTGAAATTTCAGTAACTCAAGACAAGCGGTTCAGCATATATGATAGGAAATGAGGTACATCCTAGCGGTACCTTATTTCTTATCATAAATAACTAACCGCTTGTCTTGGGTCACTGAAATTCCAGTGTAGTAATTGATTCCTTGCCCTATAATACACATAACTTTTGTTACCAGTGTGTTATTAGTCTTTGAGAAAAATGCAAAAATAGACACAAATTTATCGAGGGGTGTAGTACCCCCTTAAGGGATCTAGAATGAGCGTTTATGGCATTTCGACAGTATCTTTTGTGGGACATGAGAGCACCTCAGGCGTATTGAATTGCATTCTGAATACTGAAGCATGTCTTTCTGATATCAAATAATTTTCATTTTTGAAATTCACGATATAATACAAATTTTATGACAAATTATTAAAATTTGATATTTTTCAAATTTTGATATATAACAGTCCTTGAAATAAATTTTATAAATCTAATGATATATTCTTAAAGTGTATGTAGCTGGGAGGAAAAGCCGACGATCAATTGAAAATTTTGACCTTTTATATTGAAGATATGGATTTTTTCCCAAAAGACCTATTTTTTTTGGTGTTTTGGGAAAATAATCCATATCTTCAATACTGAAAAGGTCAAAATTTTCAATTGATCGTCGGCTTTTCATCCTTTCCTACATACACTTTAAGTATAAATCATCAGATTTATAAAGTTTACTTCAAGTACTGTTAAATATCAAAATATCAATTTTAATGATTTGCCATAAAATGTATACATTTACATTGCTAATTTCAAAAATCAAAATTATTTGATATCAGAAGGACATTCTTCGTATTCAGAATGCAATCGATATGTCTGATGTGCTCTAATGTCCCACAATAAATACTGTCCAAACGTTCATACCCTTTCCTTAATGATTTCAAAATGGATACAAATCCAATGCATTTTGAAATCATTAATAGACTATGACATGACCATTGGGGTGGGACTTAACATGCGTCAGTAATGCCAGGTGAGGTAAGACCAAATAAATACCTTTAACTGATGTTTTTTTTTCAAACTATAAGAAAATAAGTGAGTGGCATCTCTGATGGAACAATCATCGCTGTGCGAGTTATTATGCAGACACGCATGCTATGTCCTTCAATATGTGCATATACATGCTGTCAGCAGGTATGATACGAGATATATCATGTGGGTAAATTGGGGCGCTTATCCAAAGAAAACACAGGAAACTACTTGATGGTATGATAAAAATTGTACTAGTGCAGGTGTCTTAAAAAATTGGAAAATCTCAACATCCACATTAGATTACAATAGGTTAAGTAAATGCTATTCATAGCTTTGCCTTTATGAAATAACCAACAGCATTACTCATTTTGTGTTGAGCACCACATAGTGATGGATAACTTTTGACTCATTTTTATGTCAAGACATATCGAGGCATTGGCAGCATCTATCATTACAGTAAAGCCGACAGGTTGGCGCCTAGCGTAGATAGCTGTTAAACTCCTTTGGGAAGCTGGTCCTGGAAGGTGAGGCAGGAGTGCATTCCATGTGTGGACTGTAGATGGAATGAAGGACCGTTCATAATCAAAAATAATGTTTAGATCTTGGAATTTGAACTGCAAGGTTGCGAGATCTATAAATGGATCATTGTGCTAATTTGAATGTTTTATTACAGCATTGGATTCAAAAAGAGAAAAACTTAGTGGCACATCCCCATAAATAAATCAGCATATTTTTTCAAACCTATTTTTCTTGGAAATTTGTTTTCCCAGTTTCCTTACCATTCACTATGACTGTGATGAACCTGATATGTCTATCTTTCATGTAAGCATACACAAAATTAGCTTAATTTCCTCAAATAGTCCCCATGGCATTGTATTTTTCAAAAGGTCATTTTTAGAACAATAATTCCTGTTAAAATCATGAAGTAAGCTTAAAACTTGCGCTGAAATGATGAACCATGAACTTGGGAGCGATGACTTCCTCTTCACTTCCGGGTTTGTGTGTACCTTGGTAAGCTTACTACATAAGATAGCATGGAAATATCAGCATTTTTGAAAAATCTGGGTTGAAAAAAGTGGTGGGGGCCTTTATTTGAGGGGGGCGACTATTCAAGGAAATACGGTATATTGTCAAGACTTCATTGAGGGATTGGACAGCTTTATTCCATTTAAGTTTAAATGAGGGTGACCCGATATATTTGGAAAATGGAATTCTTGAAAACTGTTTCTAGGGGCCCGAACATAAAAATGTTGTCCCTTTTAAGGATGAAGAACACAAATGTTCCTTGCAAATGTGAATAATTCCTTATGGAATTACTGAAATATATACACTGCATTATACTGGTAGTCTACAGTATTTTATTAATGAGAATTATGTAATAAATTGATATCACGTGAACGATCATATTTTTCTCATTAACAGATTGAAATTAGGAGTTCCAAATCGGTGCATTTCCGAAGATATCATCAAAAAACTTACAATTTGTCTTGAACATGGTATACCACAGTCAGGACTAATTCTACAGATTTTTGATCATGAGGCTGTCAATCAGGTCACCCATTTTGACACTATGCTTACATGAAGGTGATAGTATACAACACAATTGTGATGTGATCAAGCAAAATCAGTGGAAGTTGGAAATATTGATATTGAGATATAGCCAAACAAAGGAAGTATTTCCTTTTGTTTCCTGTTGTTTTGGAAACTCTGTAACTGCTCATATCTTTTGAAATGGTTGTCCAAATTCAATGGGGTTTTCTGCAAAATGTAGCTTTGCAAATGCTGTTAATAATCCTTTAAGAAACTGAAAATTGAATATGTCCGACTTCAGACTGATTTTGCTTGATCATAGCACAATTCCCGTAGCGAATATACCCAACACGACAACTAAGAAATGAAGACACAAGTAGGAGTCAACAGGTCATTTTTTTGGCAGATAGAAGCATTTAAAAATTTATTTACAAATCCGTTGCCAGGCAGCAAAGCTAAGAGGAACAGACTTGCTACATACATAGGCAGTGCCCCCATATTAATCACCATGAACACATATATTCAAATCTACTGTCCCGGCTAGCTGGCTGGCTGGGTTATATACTGTACTGGTAAAATGGGTTTGGTTTCTCTCTGGGTACTAAACAGTTTCACATGGAATTTGTAAAGCTGCTAATATATTTCTACTATAATGAAGCAATGTTACATAGTAACTAGTTTGATGCTTTATACCTCTCATTCATTGCCTCCATTGAAATCGGCTGACCAGTAGATCTGAATATAACCGTTCATAGTGTTAAATGGTAATTAATTCATAATAATTAATTAGCTAATATTAATATGCCATGACAGACTAGGCATCTGTATATATAGTGATAATCCCCATAGTAGTAATACTGTAATTATTAATAATACCCCAAAAGATAAAATGGGTGGTAATCAATACACTGGAATAAGCCTATACTATTCCATTTTTTGGTTTAAAATCTACTTAGTAATCATAACTACAATCAATAATCATGTGTAAATTGTACCTGATCTAAACTAAGTATCAAATGAATAACACTCTTGAATAGTCAAGTGTTAGTTAGATTGTGTGTACATGCACAAGTATCGCATATGCTTTCTCAAATCAGGCATTTCTTCCCTTAAAAGTGAGCTTTGCACTATACAGTTAAGGCGAAACACTTAGAACTTTTGTAAGACATTAAAAAAACTTTTTGTCATTATTTTTGTTTATGAAAAAGACTTTTGGGAAGGTAGGTGCAATCTAAAATCTTTGAAAAAATGACAAGATTGGATGTGCATGATACCACTATAAAAAAAGAAAAGGGATTGGATTGAAGGCGACATAAAATCTAGTCTTTAAATGTTTGCATTTTTTAGAAACCACTATTTCTATGATGAGAAGGTATACATTGAATGGTGGATTAAACATGTTTTTACATAATTTGAGATTCACTGCCTTATATGGAACTACAAACATTGCAGAATATGTGCTTTGTATGTTATCACCTCAAATTGAAGATATTATTACCTAAGATTTCAATCATATTAATTAAATATCAAAAAATTCTACTTTTTTTCTTGTTTGTAATGATGCATATTATATAGTTAATTACCACAAGATGTAGCATTGGCATGCAAAGTCTGTACAATGTTAACAAGTCATTTATTGAATGAAATATGCTTTATGTAGACATCAATACACTATCAAATTTATCAGCGAGTTTTTGAATTGCCAAATTTATGTAATAAAGCACAGAAATTAATGGGACATTTCTGCAAATTTAAAAGAAGACAAAGTACTTGATTCAAAATCTCTTATCAAAACCGTTAACACAAGTCAAATTCCAAGGTTCTTATTTTACAATCCAAAGAAAATGCACTTAATGTGTTCCTTTGGATAAAAACTAAGAACTTTTTAAATTTGACTTCACTTTATCAATCCTGATGAATCTTCAACTATGAGCTGTTGAGCACTGTCTTAATGGTTGATGAATGTCTAATGCATTGAAGGAAATAATTGACTATTCCAGTTAAAATCCATAGACATATGCCTAAATCTCCTGCACAGGGGATGTATAGTTCATTATGTAGTCACCCACTCAGGTAACCTCATTTGAAATTCACACTCTCTGTGTGGATGGTTAAGATCATGTCTACCATATAGGTGTAAGGATTTCAACAGGAATAGCCCAATCAGTCCTTTCCATTTCTTCAATGAGTTATTCCTATCTGTGGTGTGAATTGTCTTGAGCAATGTTATCTATACCATTTTCGCCCTGATGTGGCAGTAATGCTAATGCGCATTTCATTGGGTGCAGCCTCAAATCACTAGCGTTCACTCAAAGCACTGACGTACACACATACTTAACAAATGCTGCATAGATACGCTTGTGAAACAGCTGCCTCAACGCATTGACGTAACTGCCACATCAGGGTGGAAAATGGTTCACGCATGATGTCAAGATTTTGAATTAGAAGTAAAAAGTGCTAAGATAGACAGCAAATTATATTGTACAAAATTCAGAAATCCAAATTTGATGCTACATAACCTCGATCAATGACATTTTGTGTTAGCACTTTCTCAAATTGAATGACCAATGCCTACACCGTGCCTGTTTGGTTATTTATGACCAAGTCCTAAACAACCAAACAGCAACATCAACATCAGCTCCAACAAGAAGCAGCCGTCGAGGTGCGGGCAAGCATGAAACTGTTATTGATCCAGGTATGTAATATCAAAATTTGGATTTGTTTAAAAGAATTCTGAACCATATAATTCATTGACAATCCGTAATTACTGATGAACTTATTTGCGGAGAATTGGATTACATTAGTCCCCTCACTGTAACATCAACTGGCAATAAAGGCTTGGATGAAAGTTTCTGCTGTACTTCCACAGCAAGTATGTGTATGTGCACGCGCATGTTTACGTGTGTATGTGCATGTGAACATGTATTTGTTTACAAGTAACCATGACTGTCTTGTCGACCAGCACTCAAGACAAACTGATACCATTCAGACCAGCAATTATACAATCTGGTTACAATGTGCCAATTTACTGACAAAATTGACCTTTTTTTTAAGGGAGAAAGAAACCTTTTCAAAAAAGCTTAAATGCAAAGTGATCCTGTGATGTCAATATTACCATACAAGACTGTTGACATCACTAATTACGCAAATGGTAAAAAATAAAAATGAATACACTTAAGGAAAATACACTGCTGATTAATTAATGCAACATTGCAAAAAATGCATTTCAAACGGTAAATATCTGAATTTGACGAAAACCTTTTGAAATCCTGTATGAGTTTCACAAAGTGAATACAAACATCTAGTGTTTAAATGTCAGTATTCTTGTTATTATTTGCATATCACTAAAGACATCATGAAAATCTGGATATGATATATAATATATACATGTGGATATGATAACAATGCCATGGTTAAGTAATTGTTCAACCAACTCTTGCACAGTTTCATCACTGCTACACCCAAAACATACTACACAATGTAATAATGAGAGAATCAAGCCCTTGCAAAAGACAATTCAAATTTTCTGTCATTTATATGGCAGTAAAAAATAACATGGAATCAGTAGGTCAACTGTGTTGTCAGTTCTATGGCTTCTTTAAATAGCCAAGTGTGCAACGTCACCACTGCACCGTACATGGGCAAAATATAAGGCATAGTACATTGAACAGTGGTTCTGTTATCACTATGTCAGAGTGAATCGCATGTAGTTAACTGTCTCTGTTTTAGGCTTACGGCCTTGTAGTGTCTCAAGTCTGACCATCAATTTTGTCTTCTCTACTCACTACCTAAACTAAATAGGTTTGTAATCGTCTCAATTTACCCATAATTACTGCCATATAAATCACTTCCAATTTGTTTGTCACATCAAACTTTGGCTTGCATGTAGTTGTACTATAAAATTTGAATTCAAGTGGACATAATAGCAAGCTCCAGTTTGGCATGCTTTAAAAGTGTTTTTATACTACAAACAATAGTGATTCTAGTTATTGTCAAATACTCATCAGGTGAAATGATTGCACTGTTCTACCTCATCTGTTTCAATAATTACAAAAATTGGTGTCGCAGCTAGTTGCAATATAATCATCAGTCAACATATTTTTTGCATTAATTCAAATGAAATTGTAGGCACTTGAAAAGAAATGGGGCACTTGACATAAATGCAAAAAAATGATTGATCAAATACACCTGCAATAATAATCAACTTTATTTGTCAAATATATATATACTTCTAATTATGAGAGCCAGTCATCAAAAATTCATACTAATTTCTTAACAATTAGGGATCATTTCACCTGCTGAGAATTTGACACAATTAAGACGTCCATTTTACAAAGCACTGTGGGTAGGTTTTTCTTATCTACAATCATTAGAAAGCCAATCTCAAGTACATACATACGGGACACATCATAAGATGGCACTATCCTCATGTTTCAAGCTGCCCACCCTACAATTCAATGCTTAGTACAATGATATCAACTTGTTGGCAATAAAAGTGAGATTTGTAGCTCGTCTAGCGGTGCGCTTTAACGCAACCTTAACCAATGAAAATGTACTAGAAAAAATTGATTATAAAGGAAATAGAAAATGCAATGACTTGTGGTGATTTTATCCCCAATCATTTTCATTGAATATTAACAGCATGATATTAAAGCTCAAGAAATGCATGATAAATATGTAATTGCATTTTAAATAATATCAACATTATTTTTGGTGATTTTTCCCCTATAGCCTATATCACATAATTGTTCTGTACAAACATACCTTTAACTCCAGACTTGATAAAATCTTACTTTGAAACACCAACAAGTATTTTTTTTACCTTACAGCTAACCAGACAGTCAGTCAGTCAGTCATATATGAAAAAATCAAATAAATATAGTCAGTATAAAAAGCCCTACTGTCAACAGCCAGGAGATCTAAGTAGTCTACTATCTATAAACATATGGGTGGATGCATGGTGGTAGTACCAAGTATGTGTATGTGCATTACTACAAAGACATTACAAAAATCTGTAAAAGAAGCCAAGTTATGGATCCAAATCTCTGCAATAGACAGTGAGTTTGCCACTGAGGATTTCCACACAAGTATGTGTATACTAAGTATGTTATTGTAATGGATTATTGGAATATGCATTATCTTGCAATAATAAACATCATGCTAAATTATCTATCAGCGTGTTCTTTACTCCAATACATATTTGTTGACACACACACAGACACACTGTACACCTTCATCATGGCTCATGTCCCTACGTCATGGCTCATGTCCCTACGTCATGGCTCATGTCCATATGTCATGGCTCATGTTCCTATGTCATAGGGACATGTGCCATGATGAAGGTGTAGTTATGTGCAAGATAATGATGTGGTGGAATCTCAACATTTCCATGACATCTTAAATTCATATCTGTACACTTAGACACGGATTGTACATGCTTCATAGCATACGTCCTCATATCATGGTGTCCAAAACAATGCAAATGTAAGTGGTCATGATATGACTTTCTTACATCCAAATTCATCATCATCGGTGCATCTAAGTATCCTAACAACCAATTTCTTACAATAAATTTTGTTAGTCTGTTTTCCATACAATGGTTCCAATGTTGTAAAATATAGAAATAGCAAAATGAAAATCAAATAACTGGCAGAATAATTCATACTTGTTTAGAAATCAGACATGGAGTTCAAACATTTCATCCTCGCACCTTTAGAAAAGAAAAATCCTAGTAGTCATATTGTATGACAAGCCTGTTTCTATAACAGTTGTTATACACATACCTGCATGGCAAATTCCTAAACTATACTTTGGTTCACCAGCTGTGACATAGGTGTATATTTCACTAGTGACAGAAGTGTAAAGTTAATAGAACAGAACTTACACCGACATGTCCAAGGACGGCTTGTCAGCACACTTTTGGTGCAACAAAGCACTTGATGTCAGTGCTGAACTTGAGATGAACCAAAGTATAGTACTGTCTAAACTTGCAGAGACTTGAAAATTCAAATGTACATGTAGTAAAATTGTGCATGAATGGAGCTCAGCTTCAACCATGTCTTCATGGAATTCCAAGATCCCTCTCATGAAACTACAGCAGTTGCCAAGGTGCACACTACCATCCATGTAAGATTGCATCAGCAATCATGTACCATTTTCATGACCTTCAATCAGGACTACATCCATTATGATACACTCTTGGCTACACCAGCAAACATGTGTAATTCCAGGTAGGTCAACCCACTTGTACAATGCACTTATCTTCAGAACACATGATCGCGTCCACACCCGTTTGTAATTCAAATACAAAATTTCTTATATCATAATTTTGTAAATATACAGTTAAGACCAAGTTGGCTAAATTTCTGACATTCAATTATTCATTTGACTCGAAATATACAATACATTATACATGTACATATATTGGATGGCAAGACCAGAGCAGAACTGCACATAATTTCAAATACTGCTTCAACCTTACACATCTTTTCAATTACTACAACAACAGGTGAAAATCATAGAATGCATCTCTATGACAACATGTGAAGTTATACAAAATACACTGTGTACAGCATGATATTCTGTTGTCTATGATATTGAGAATGTGACTGCCTCAATGTCTCTCTTGGTAGGGATCAGATCGTAGGATTTTGTTATTACAATGTTTAAGACAATAAATGAGAGAGGCACTCATAAAATCAGAGTTACATGATTAAGTGTCAGGAGCATCATAAATAACAAACTATACATGGGAATAATCTCGGACAAATCTCAAAGTTTAATCTTGATACACTTGCTAGCAGAGAAGAACAGCACTTGCTTACATTTTGAGAGCGTACTCAGCGTAAATATGAAGTGTGGTTCCAATTGGCTGATTCTATCATCTGACAATCATAACAAACCGATAACCTAAAAAGGAAACGCACTGCCCCAGCGTATGTCGCTCATTAATAGGGTGCTCGCATCGATCAAGAGCACAAGAGTGTCATACTTCTCTGGAAGCTATTGTAAGGTGGTATTGCTGCTATTTACTTTATCTCAATTTGATGTGGGTTGCCCAAAAACGATTATGCAAATTATATCTATACACCAATGGAATATAATATTTGTCATTATATCTATCATTTAAATAATTAATAAATAATGAGATATGTTTTAGCAATGAATGTTAGCTTCCTCTTGTCCCCTGATTTAGATTAATTACAGAATTGTATAACATAAGAAGCAACATGCAAAATATATTAAGTGTATTTGCATAACTTCACAGATACCCTGGCTTCCATTTACAGGTTTTTATATATTTTTTATTATATTTTATTTTCATTCTTCAATACAAATAAATAGAACCTTTTCTCTCTGAATTACTCCTTGATCCACATCCCATTCTAGAAAAGAAACACCACAACTACTGAACACATCTACCACAAACGAAATGCACAAGTTGCTTTATCTCAGCCACTAGCTTCACATAAGCTTTGAAGTCTTTAACTTTGTCTTCTCTCGGTATGACCTTTTGCATCTCATGTGATGTGTAGGTAATTTCTTAACATTCAAATAGGATATGGATCAAATCTACAAGCTGGTTCACACACAAGAAATATATTAACAACTACCAGCAGTTCAAATGGAACAGTCCTTACTTAGACTTGCCACATGTATTGCAACCATTACCACTGTTTTAAGCTTAGAGGTGTAGACTGTCACAGTTGGTAGCCTCTAGTTCTGTCGTCTGCTATTTATTTTCTAAGTTATGAATACAAAACGGGTATTTTTATATCATGGCACTGGAAGTTAATTATTGCAACTCTTTAAAACAATCCAATATTAAGTTTTATTCAATCATCATTTCCTGAACCATGGCTTTGATACAATGGTGGTTTTTCAAACATTGGCTGCCCTTTAAAATCAGTTTTCCTTTGTGGTAAAACTTGCCATGTTAATTACTTGTTCATGTTTAAAAAGTGTTGGTATTGTACAAACTGGCTTTAAATCTATTAATTGTCCACCAAATGTTGCTTATTGCACGGATGTTTAAATTATTTCCTTATAGATCTGAAATCTGAATACTTCTCTAAGATGAAATTGTTTACTCAAATGGAAAACTGTTGATTCATGAAAATAAGAAAGACCAGTCAAAAAGATGGAGGTCGAGGTTTGAACCCAAAACTATTGCATTTTTATCAATAATATCCTTATTTTGCAAATAATTTTAAGTAGCAATACAAAATAGCAAGTCTAAACAATCCAATAAAATTTGTCACTAGAAAAAAGGAGGTATAACTTGAATAAAAACTACACCTTTTTTTATACACAATTCAAAATAAGTCTGGAATACTGTGCAGTAAAATAGTATCAAAGAGAAAGCACCCACGCTGCAAGATATTATCTTATTTCTCTATAATCTTGATTAACTCTCAAGTTTCTATGTATTTTGTGTATGTATACAATAGGCAGATTTGCAATGCTCGCATTTGAGCAATATATATAAGAGTTTAAATACACCATATTAAAGTTTTTAGCTATACAATACAATATTTAGATAAAGATATACATACAGATCAATTTGAAAGAGCTCCATATACAGTGTAAAGCGAGCTGTGATACATGTTACAAACAGCGCCCTCATGAGGTGGAATAAAGAGAACCTGCTCATCCACAGCATAAGGGCACCAGGGTAGTCAGTCAGTGGGGTGTTCATTTAAAGGGGTATTTTTACACTGAGCTTGTCATGTTTTCCCATATAAAAATTTACAACTTTTTTTTCATAATGTAAATTTATAGATATTATTCTGTTGCTAACCATAACCAATAGAATGTATTTTGAATTTGCAATTCCATAATATTAATTTACACGTTATTGCAATTGTAAATACCCCTTTAAATTGGCTCTAGAAACATGTCCACCTACCAGAATTACAACACTAGCAAAAGCCACTTATGAATGTTGTAGGTAGAAAAAAAAAACAGCAAAAAAAGGATTAGTACTACATTAATTTTAAGACCTATTTTTTCTCAGTCCATCAAAAAAATGTGTGGTTGATATATACCTTGTTATTCTATACATGTATGGTTCTGTAGAAATGCTATGTCAACATAAGAGGATACAATGACAGCGGCAACTAGTTGTACAGATCACACCCTTCTTTGTTAATAACCTCAAAATATATATGAAAACATGCCAAGCAATCAATTGAAAACATACTTCATTATATATATATGCTATAAAGTGTGCCTGCACCGTAGACTTATAGTACAAAAAGAAATTAATACAGCTTGTATGTGAAGGCCGTCAGGTGATCAAAGCTGGGTAGTGCACAAAACCACACAGCAATAATACAAAGGAAAAACAAAGTACAATCAAAATGATTTGAGAGTAAAACAACAACAAACTTCTGCTTTCAAAGATCTCTATCACAAGAAATTAGTGGGATAAATTTATTTTACATTACGGTATTGCAATTTGATCAACATGCATTGCCTACCTTAAGTTAAACGGCACTGATTTATTTGTCTTTTTCAGGGCGGGATTAATTCGCTAGCTCAGCGCAAGAAAGTCGGACGTGCATCGTAATAACAAATCACTTGCAACCTTATTGCAGTCAACGGATGAATTGCGATGTGCTTTTTTAAAGCGGATTTCTGGACACACAATTGGTGACTTAATATTCTCTCAAAAGGATGACAAACACCTTTGATTATGACATGCACTATGCTGATGTAGAAAGTCTAATTCAAATCTACAACTGTTATCAATTTAGCAAGTGACATCAGTGGGAGTTGAACCAAGGACCTGGTGCACCATACACGAGCATATCAACTAATGCACAACGTCACAAAATGAAGAATATATTCATGTTGTTTGTCTTATACCCTTCAACTGTAATGTTGATCAGTGAAAGATCAAAATATGTCACTTAAATTGAAAAGTTACTGAAGACAACAATTTATCAAATTTGCATGGGACACAACTTGAACTTGAAGGTTAAGTTACACCAAACCAGAGCGATTAAATGGTATTTTGTGTACTCCCATGTAAGAGATGTTACTTCTGATAAATGTCTTTGACACTGCAGGCTTCCTTGATGTAGCTATATGATATTACAGGAAACAATTCAAATTTGTATTTATACATGGGAAGGCCCAGACCATTTTAAAATCATTTAAGATGTGTCCCAGATTAATCTTTATATAGTGGATATAACTTGCCAGAAAGTTGTTCACTCATCATTTCTTTTACTTTGGAATTCTCTCTTTTGACCAGTCATTTGTAATTAAACCAGGTTTATTATTAAGGCCATACCTACTACATAAGGAGTCATGGTACTTGTGATATAGATCTTTGAATGCAGTTCATTTGTTTACATTCTCAAACAACAATAAATTATGGAAAATTCAAATAATTAATGTGTACACAATCAAAGGAAAGCTCCAATCCTGGCTTACCACTAGGGTAGTCAAATTGTCAATAATATGCCTTCTACTCACATACAAATACACCGATATCAACCCCTCAAGCCACATGGCTTAAAATACTTCTTGATGACATTTTCAGCAAATTTAACAAAACGTAGCCCTCTTTTTTCACAAGGGGCTATTTTGTGAAATTTGGGTGATTATCACCTGCAGCTCCTCATTTTAAAATCTGTCACTCCCTAACACATGCTGCTAGTGGGACCTGAAAACGGCTGGATTTGCTGATAAGTTGATAAATTGCTGATAATCCATGACCTGATTTAATCATACACCCTAGACTCAATTAGCCAATCATGACTCTGCTTTTAAAGTCATGCACTACATTGCCATACTAATGAATTGGGTGACTTTTAATCATGTAAACTGTTATAAAGGTCCAAATTTAAAAATGTTGAGCTTCAGGAGTACAACCAGATGAATTCATACAAGTCCAATGCACATATCAATGTACACAGTACTGTTCGCTTTCTACAATACTGTTCACCCGGGACTGTTTAGTACATGACAGACCAAAACTGTACAGTACATGACAGACCAAAACAATACACATGGATGTTGAAGTACTGTAGTTTGTGTACAATGTTGGTGTGTATACCACATATTGGTACAATAGCTTTTAGCAGCAGTATCCTTTGGTTTAGATGGTATCTACCTTACTATAGACAATAGAACTGTTCTAAAAAACCTGTAAGCCTTAATGATTGTATCATCGATGTGTACATCTTCACTGTGCATAGTGTAGATGTGCCGCATCGATGATACGTCATCAGTGGCTCATCAAAAAGGCTTTCATAATTTTCAGAAAAAGCAAATTCAGTATTTTGTCACCTGAAAAAGACTGATGGCATACACTGCCAGCATGTGACTAGAAGGCATCCTCAACAACTTAAATTCTACTGACAATCATACACCATTTCGTAAATTGGTGAATAAATTCACAATGTAAGTAAAAAAATATGATACTACACAAAGTTTTGAAACAGCGATGTGGTTGAACAAAATAAAATAAGTAGGGAAAATATACATTATGGCACCCAAGTGAGCCTTGATTTAATTATTTACAAACCATATTTGGTACAAAACACATATTTAAAGAAAACTTTGGAAAATCCTACCATTTTCAAGAAAGAATGAGGCATGCAAAATGTGCGTGTAAAAGTAGGAAAATAGTAGCTGTAATGACATGTTTGTTTTTATCTTGTTGCTTGCTCGCAGCACGGAAATTGGTGAAATATTTGAAAGTGATGTAATTGTGGCATGAGAGCGAGATCTTCAACAGCCATTTTGAAAATCTGCTTCAAAACTTAAAATGCATGACAACACTACAAAAAGAGCACATGGATAAACACATTTGGTTTTTTTCACGTACGATTAGAAACACCACCAAAAAGAACAAAGATATTAATTAATCTAATATAATCAATAACGTACAAAATTTGCATGCCAAATTGGAGCTATTCCACTGAAACTCTCTTGTAATTAGACCACTTCAAAATTGTAAGAATAATATAAATATGTACAATTCCGGCCAAATTAATACAAAATAAAAAAAGAATAAAGGAAAAAATCTGGATGTATATAGTAAATTGAGTAGTAAAATATTTGAATCAGGTATCTTGTGCTGATAATATTTGGGGATTTATAAATAACATGATGCACTTTTTTTTTCTTAAAATCTAGATATTTTTATACCAATATTGGAGATAAGCAACTGTGTTATTAGTAAACAAACATACCCTCATACATTTGCTGGTGCTGCCGCTGTCGTCTGTCCTTAAAACTACTACCGAATCATTAAAAGGCACAATCATCAAGATAAGTTCAACCATAAATATCATGATACATCCAAAACACAATCAAAATTAATTCTTCTCTGTCGAGAATATGAAATATATCAGAGAAGACAGTAAAAAATAACTGGCTATGCATACTATATTCATTCATATGCATGAAAAAAAGTAAGATACAACCAATATGAGAACACATCTGGGTTGCCTGCTTACAGGCAAACCACTACCTGTTTTTTATTTTTGCCAGCTTTTAGTCAAAATTGCCTGATACATACAGAACTTCTTTTAAAAAATGTATAAACATTTGCAAGAAAACAAAACAATTCAACAAAAACAACAACAGACATTTGAGCTGTAGACGGACATACTGGTTTGCTTTGTCGCCAATAAAATGGAACTTAAACTCAAGAAATGAAATATTGCTCAATAATAATTTCTTTTTCTTTTTTAAATATCAAATCTAAATATCTACAGTACAGCCCTGGCAACAGTGTTTCACAAAATGGCAACATGGCATTATTAAGAAATGCTCATTACAGCCTCAAAAAATAAAAATTTATGACAATAAGGGAAAAACCTGGGTATTCGTACAGACGATTGACCACAAAAAGTATGGACTACAAGCTCTAAATATCTTCATTTTCTTTGAAATAATTCCAACTATAGGCATGTACATGTATGTACAGATTTGTATATACAGATAGAGGCAAAAAATGCTAGTTGGTTAAACTTCACGCACAGAGCGCTCTGGCGCATATGAATTTCCCCTGAATTACTTTCTACGCTTTTCATAGTGTTTTTTTTCCTCCTTGAAAAAAAAATCTGATGGAATAACAGCATACAATTGCACTGGTATTTTAGTGATTTGATTTTTTTTTAGGAACATTAGTACGAATAATGGATATCAAGAACATTTGATAGCGGCACATGACCTTCCTCTGCCTAATGCGATTTGAGTACAATACCCTACAATAAGAATGATTTACCTACAACTACGCACTAACTAGTACTCCAATATATCTTAGGTACAGAATCTTTTTTTTTGTTCACTGTTTTATAATATCACAGCAGAACATGAAGCAAAAACATCAGAAAACAAGCTGTTTCTAATCATAAAGACTGCACTAAGAAATGGAAATCCACCTCGACCATAATCCAGTGCAAACATTACACATAGCTCCAGTCATGTTAGGAACAGCTTGTATGCCAAGGTCACGCCTATAAACACTTATTTTCATTATGATGTTTGGTAAAATGTTGGAAAAATGACAAAAGATGTACGGTACTACTTTGAACCATCCTCATCGTACTTGGGGATGCAGGGCAAGTCCGTTAACGTGTTATTTTAACTCCTCCGTAACATCCCTAGTATAACAAAGCTTATTTTTAACTACTCTACGATTGGAACTACTAATAGCCATTAATGGGATTAAAAAGTGATCGTTTTTTAGGATCGACAAGCAAGTTTTTTCCTTAAAGCATGTGGCATTACATAAAGGTCTACAAGCATATCTGAATCATTAGTAGTGCACTGAAGTCCTTTACACCGTGTAATATCATATAAATGCATATTATTAGTGATATGATGATATATCTATGTAGATTACATTTTACTATAAGACATGGGAAAGAACACACAACAAGAAGACATTTTTATATAAAACACGGTCACCACATTCATAACATTTTCAAGTATATGATGTAGTATAGTATATAATCCAATTGACGATTGTAATTTTTTTTCTTTTAAATATGAACAAATATTAATTATGAATTCCCCCATATAATTATTATTAAATAAAAAATGATATATCAGATTCAAACAAAAATTAATTTTGAATGGTTTTCTTTTTTTTTTTAATTTACAGCTTACATCACATACCCGACATATATGTATCACCTTGTACTACACCAGGATTCTTTTATCCACAAAAATGTGTTACGAAAAAGAAAGAAATGCATCGGCCATTTTTGTTCTAAAATGTAAAGCTAGCCTTGCTGACAACCAAATCGATAATAACCGATGCCAAAATTTGCTTTGTTTTTCTATCAACTTTGGCAAGAATTTTGTGCACTCAATAAAATGATATTTGCTCAACAAGACAAATGGCATGTTTGGTTTGAATACCCAGCTCCATGCTGCTCCGCCATTATATCATTGTCTTGTATGGGCTATCATACACACACCACAAAGGGTTTGAAATCAAGCTCACATTGTAACACATGTCAAACTGACTTCTTAACCACACATCCCAAGTTTCCTTGGTGTTGTGATTATCATAAATGTATCTATGACAGAGCTCCATTAACCTGTACAACAGATACAGCCATATACCTTCACATATATACAATACAGCATACCCATTCTCAAGTATTGAGTCATGTACATATACATTTATGAATCATACAGAGAAGTCAGTTTATCATCTGTTTTATGTTTACTTGTTACTACTACCACGTTGCAAGTCACTCGCTAGTCAAGCTACCGATGAAACTGTAGCCGTCCCTGCAGTGCACCGTAGTCGCTCCTGATGTCTATGTCAACAATGGTGCTAAGATGCTGTGCAGGCTCCATATATTTACACGGTGGTCCATTTTAATGCATGAAGCATGTCACTCTTAGAATTACTTATTTCCACAGCTTTCAAATACAACCGCTTATGTAAAACTCCAGTAGCAGTAAATCCAAATTGAACTGTTGAACAAAAGTTACGTGCACTTGCATACAGTATTGAGCAATCCTGGTCATGCCGACGTCACAATGGATAGGACTACTGGGGATTGAAGCAACATGAACTATCATATCAACCAAGATCAAAATATCGCAATATAATAGGGGTGGCGCCGTGATGGTTACATCATCACATGCCAAAAGCTAGCTAGGCTGACAAAATTGAAAGAGCTCCTTAATGCTACATATTTGTCACTGATGGTGCTATGAGAAACAGAAGAAACACAATGTGCCAATTTTGTTCATGTCGAATACTTGTAGTGGATGATACGATCTGACATCAAATGTATCTCTATCTTTTAGCTGTGATTCGAAACAGAAGCATACAAGTTTCAAATGATGAATGAATGATGGTCACATGATTAACACATGGGGTGTCACATGATGGCCATATATGGTTGTTACATACAAATAAGCTTTTGTTTTATTTTTTACAAGAAGCTGGAGTTTATATCCAAAGCTTTCCTACAATGCTGCTGTCATTTGCAATATCCATCATTAATTTTATTTTGCATAAGTAAACCATCATTATTCCTTTACTACAATGTCACACTAATAGAGATATAACATCACACAGAGAACTGCCCTTTTAAACTTGTCTACATGAGGTCAAAGGTCACAGTTCACTGGTCATATTGATGCGGGAACACCAGGCTGCTACAACAATAGCTGGAATTGACACCTATTATATAGGCAAAAATGCTAGTTGAAACCTTGAAAACAAGGAGGGAGGGTTTTCACGGCCGTGCAACACGGTTCCTGGGTGCAGGCGATGCATCACGACGAGCACGGTCTCTTGCCCCCCCTCTTGTTTCTCTAATGTCTGAATAGTTTGGTGAGTGGTAGGGATCTTGGTATGCCATTGGAGCTCTTGGAACTCTGGCATACATTTCCTCCATTTCAATTTCACGTTCACGAGGTGGTCTACCTCGACCGTTTGCACTCGGTCTCTCAGGGTATCTATCCCTATCACCACGAGACCGATTTGCATTGTGGTTATCTTGAGGCAAGTGTTCTCGATCCCTGTCACGATGACCCCTACGATGTTCACGGGGTTCTCTATGATTACCACGATTATCGGGTATTCATTTTCATATCGCACAGCATCCCGCTCGTCATACTGCCTATCTCTATCACGGGGATCCCTTGAATCAGGTCGACCCCGTTCAGGATCACGAGTCCTTTCTCTAGAGTTATGATGGCGTTCGTCATAATCCCTACGCCTCCTATTATGATCAGCCTCATGTGGGTAATCTCGCAACCTACGCTCCTCGGGTGAGCTTAGATGACGGTCTAATCTATCATCCCCCCTTTCAGGATAGTCTGGGTGTTCTCTTGGATCACTACCAAAACCACTTTCTTGTCTATCGTCATAGAGGGCATCACTATCGTGACCATCATGCTCATCCTTCCCACCTTTTCTCTTATTTCGCTCTTTGTCTCGATGCGATCCTACGCGAGATAAGAGATTCTGGATTGGGTTATGTAGCGGAGATGATGTCCGAGAGACGGAGTTTTGCTGAGGCATTAAAGGTTTGGGTGGATATGCTGACTCCGGACCATGAGTAGCACGCCAATAGATCTCTAAATACTCTGCTAGATGTTCGCAGGCATCTTCTAATTGGTTTTCGTCCAAAATGATATCAAACAGCTCCTGCAAAAGAGAAGAAAATACACAGTAAGATCCATCAATGAGTCAATTCTAATATGTTCACTGGCCACACCTATTATTCTCTATAATGATGTACTTTAAACACAATTTAGAATTTATATTCAAATGTATTTCACTCAGTCCAAACTATAACCCCTTTTTAATTTTAGACTCAACCTGCAAAATGACCTTGTGCAACTGAAAAACAAATAAAGAGTTGAAGACTGCAGTGGAAGAAGGACCCAAGTGCAAAAATTAATTCTCACAAAATGTACGCAATAAATGAAGCCATGGATCAAAAATGGAGTTGTAATATCAACCAGTTCTCTCTCCTGTAATTATTTATGCATACAAGCATTTCAAAAACTCTGAATGTTTGGGAAATTGGACCACTTTATTCACAGAGCTATTATATTTCTGAATACCTATGTACCACAATCTTCAATATTTGCAGTTTGGCTTTTTTCTCCTTTTTTCCCCAAAAGAGTAGCTACATGTGAACACAAATGCTTATATCCTTATTTGATTTAGGAAGATGCAGGTAGCCAATGCTTATCAAAACAACATTGTAATTGGATAAGTACAATTTCACAGAAACCCTCTTGATTCACAAAGGTTGAGTCATTTAAAATAACACCAAACCAAACCACAGAAGCTGCTCATATACGTATGATCTACACAATTAAGGAATAGCCTTCATACATTGCTTGTTGGATGCACAGGAGTAACATACCATGGTGCATACTTTCTAGTTCAATTAGGTGTTGGCGGTTAACACCTTGTTTATCATAAGTGATAATTCTAAAGCTTCCAATTTTTCATCTCACCAATAACACCCTTCATCAATACCAATTCAAGATTTCTCAAAATGATTGATACAGCAAATTGTTTTCAGTCATCCCAGAACAAGTACCACATTGAAACTCATGTTCCCAGCAAACACAGAAAGGTTTTATAAAAACGTTATAACACGTTTTGGTTTTGGTCAAAATGTTTTAATGTCTAGTTATATAATGGTCATGATAGGATTTTTAAAAAGTTTTAATTGAAAACATGCCACAACAAATATTTTTGGGAAACATTTTTTGCAACTATTTTGTCACCACATAATAACATAATGTTAGAATGTTTTGGATCAAGTTTTCAATAATGTTTTCTGAATGATATTTACACTAAACATTATATACCCGACATTTAAAAATTTCTGTAAAACGTTTTCTTTGTGGGTTATAGTAAATATGAATTTGTATAGTGAGAATTTAAGAAAAAGATCATCAACTGCATCATATTGTCGACCAACTCAAAATTTGAAGTAATATGCAAATTGTCAAATGGATGGATACCATAATTTTGGTACACACTGTAGCAAATTAATAAAAAATGTAAATAAATCTTGAGCTGCCATCTCATGCCCTGTCGATACAAGGTTTAATCTATTCATTAGAATTGAACTCATGCCAACTGCCTTCCTACCTCACCCCCACCCAAATGCAAAAACATGCGATGACTTACTGGAGGGCACTGTGTCAATTTATCTGCTGCCACCAACTGGACATTCATGTTGCGACTTTGTGATTTTGATCTGGACTTGATCAACCGTTGTAATACCTGTGTAGAGGAAGAGAAACATGTTCAATCCATTGGCATTAGTGTCTGTTTGGCTGGTTTTAGTTTTACCTTTTACTTACAGGCTGGTTTCATCATTTCATGCATTTATTTATATAAAATGTGCTACTTGTATGTTCTTGCAATCTTATTGGTTCTTACCCGTGTGATATGACATGATATCACACACTTTAGCGTGTGCCCGTCAATGCGATACTTGTCCTCGCAATTTGAACCAATCAGAGGTGCATAGCAAAAATGGGACTGATCGATTCTAAGCCCTACAATCAACAAAATTAATAGTTGGCACACCTTAACAATATGTTGGAACTCTTCACTGCTGCTCTGATAGTTCAGTGAAATTAGTAACTATGTTTGATGAGAAGAACAAACCTTCTCCTTTCCCCTTCCCTTCCCCATTCCCCCACAATCAATGTTGGGGAGACTGGAGAGCCCAATGGAAAAAGTGCTTTCATCAACATTGAACTGGGGGAGAGGGGTGACGATTTACATTTAGTATGCCAGAGTGTGCCAACATTAATTTCCTTGATTGTAGGTAATTCCTTATAAAATGTAGGATTTGATTTGATTAAAATTAGGTCTACTTATGATTAATATATTTATTTGAATTGAAGTGTTTAAGAATGAGAATAAAGGTATTGTTTTTAGCCACTACTTTCGGGATCTGTTCCTTTAGTATACTATCCAGAAGTTGTATCATCAACGCGCCCCCGCCCATGTTTCGCACTTGATTCTTGCGCGATGACACGTTCGCGAGGCCACATTCTGCAACCAACCTATTATCAGATAGTTAATGTTGTCCGACAGCTTCCATGAAACGAGATGTTGGACACTTACCTTAGGCGATGCAATTTTGAGATAGACTACAATGGGAGCCAGTGAAGTCTTGGCAAGTTGGGTAGGGTGGTTGATTGTATCACAGTCCAGTATAACCAGCTGCTGGGACCGTGATAACTCAAATATTCTCTCAATTTCTGCTTGTACTTCAGCTGCACATGATGAAAAAGAACAACATATAAAGGTATGTTATTTGTGTGAATTTGCATGAATTTTAGGGCTGTTACACATTGATTAAAATCAACATTAGTACCCACACTAAAGTATTTCTATTTGTACTTCTACATGAAATTACACATTTATTAAATATCTGGAAAACAAAATATGTTAGTATATAAATCCAACTAATGCTACAATTAAACATTCTTACAAAATCTGTTAATACAGTGTCTTTCATACACTCTTCAATTAACTTTTAGTGAATTATTTGTTAGCAAATAATCTCAAAAATTAAAGACAATGTCATACCACAAAATTAACAATTGTGATAATAATATTAACTACACAAGCTAACTAATGTTATTACCAATGCTAATCAACAGGAATACAAACACCACAAACTTGGTATTAGTCAAACTTTTTACCTATGCGTATCTTTTCAGTAAACAATCCTATACTGGATAGAATTGCTATTCAGGCAATAAACAAAATCAAGAACAAATGTATACATTTAATTATACTAAAACATGCAAAAGTAGTACATGCTCAGAAAATGTATCCAACAAATAATTGTCACAGCAAATGTAACATACAGATATACTGCACTAAACGTTTCTTGTGATCTATGGTAACGAAATCTAGCACCCCCACCTTTTTTTTTTTTTTTTTTACTAATGCAGTATTTAAAGATTTATCTTACATACTATGTCATGAAATTGCTCAAACTTCCCACCAGGTTATTTTATACTTGCAATGCTTAGGTACATGTAAAGGGCCTTTTGTGATATAAATTTTGCATATGGTTACATTTTTCTATTTTCAACTTTCTTCCTGTCTTTCCATTTAACAATTTTGACATGGCATGAAAACCTTAGACTATAATCAAGATTATTTGACTCTTCCATTTGTAGAAATAGGAACTTGCTTTGTCCATGTAATGAAAAACTGGCAGTAAGATACATGATTAGGGATTTGAATAGATCAAGGGGTTTTAACCTTATTGCATTATTTTTAGTCACCTTTGTCTTCACATGAATGGGTTTGATTCGATATGGGAGGGTTGTGTACTCTGGTACAACCTGCAAGTCTCATTAATTACTGCAAATCATTTGGACTATATTAATCTTGCATGCATTCCTTAATATAATGAAAACAGTATTCACTTGTTGATCAAGCCATCCATTCTTCTTAGAAAGCCCTTTAAGTGTACCTCCATTAGCCTTGACATTTTGACTAGAAACAATTCCTCTGGTGATTAGTTCTACTTCATTGAATGTCCCTACAGTTAATAATGAAAACGTTAATTAATCTACAGCCTAGCTCACAAATTTCTTCCTCCTTATTTCAAAACTCTGCCTGCCTTACCATATCAATTAATTTGACACTAAAATGGAGCTTTTATGATAATGTAACATGCTTTTACCTGAAGATTTATGTGGTATACCCTGCATTTTTATTAACCCACTTGTTTCACCTATGATTTATGCTATGTTTTAGTACCACAGCGCACCTCCGATAGCTAATTTTATGTGCTATTTCAGAGAAAACACTATTAACGTGAGTGCACCTTCACAATAATTTTGCCTGATCCGCAGGCTGAAATTTTAGATATTGATAAACACTTGCAAGAAGCTATTTTACTCCTCCCAGGGGAAATATATGTTAGTGTAATATTAATGAAGCACTCACGGAACAGGATTTGCAATGAGTGATCAAAAACAGCAGTCACCAAGATAATAAAACAGTTTGGATTTTGTCTTTGAAAAGGTTAACAGGTGCTTCATAACAAAACAAAACATTTATAGTTGAGATTAGATGATCCATGGCAACCTGCTCTCACTTCGCCCATTTCAAGTGCTTCCAAGGACAATTTCTAAACAAGCAGCTTAAATAATTCCTTACTAAGAGGACAGCAAGTTGTGCGTGAGTGGGGTGTGTTTGTAAACATTGGCAAATGAGGACACACACAAGATATCTCTGCATAACAGTGGATGCACAGGATCTGTGGACGAGCCATGAACGTACATGATTCATTGACACTATTTCTAGACGTAATATGCCATAAGAAAGCATTATAGCTACTTTGTAATGGCCGCAGTTGCCAGAGTAGGACGAGTCTGCACTTGGATAGTAGTGTTTTTCATATCCTTGTTTGCTGGTGGTTAGATGTAGGGGTGTGTCTGTGGGCGGGAGGGTGAATCGCTGTGTAACAGCTAACACAGAGGAACCATAGTTATCCGTATCACAATTGCTGGCAGATTGATAGATCACAAATAGCATACAAAAACCGGGACTAAACCGTGAATTACAAACAACGTCCACAGTTGGGGGTTTATGGCTAGTCAGTGACCTCAGTTCCGCGCCCAACAGGGAAAACACTAAATGTCCGCAATAAAGTCGAAGCAACTCAAACATGTGTCCGTAATAAGGCTAACAAAACTCTCATCAAAGTGCATATTTCTGTCCACATTCGCTGATATTTATACATGTGTGTGGGGGGAGGCATAATTTTACATACCATTTTACTATAACTGCATATTTTAATACAAGTATATAAACCAAACATGCATGTAGTATGATGTCCCTCTCCGATTTACAGCCTTTCAATCTGATGACTTTAAACTCAACATTACAAGGACGGTTGTGTGATATGATTTACAACAAGGTGCCTCACCAAATTGTGAATCACTCTGCATTAAGCATGGAGGTCTATAAAGACATCTGAACACAGTAGAAAGGAATTACAGCAGTTAATCTCTATGGCTATATACCACCATACTTGATATTAATGTATTCTTTATTCCAATGCTACAGCTATTATTCCATTGCATCTTTAAAATCTGGCTTAATGATATGCCAGTATAAGACATTATGACAATAAAGTTGTTTTGAGTGATATTATGAATCCTGCATAACCGACTTGAAATATCACATGGCCTCAGACTTGAGAATGAAGATGCTGCCCCCTGCTTTTCAAAACCTGCCAATGCATATTTTAATGATGAAAAGGTCAAGATTCATAATGTTTGGTAGAATTATAACCTGTAAGTACAGCCATCCATCTGTTGCTTTCCGAAGTGTTCATTTCCTCCGTGACCATCAAGGCAAGTTGGCACGTACACTTTTTGACTCAAAAACTTGATCTACACAAGCAGTATGCTACTAATTGTGGCGTGGTTATACAGAATTCCACATAACTTCTCTCCAGAATGTTCTTTAATTATGTGAGCTAGATTCTACGGAGACCACAACTCTGATGATATTCACAGATTTTGTGGGGGTGGCTGACTTAATTTTTTGAGTTCATGATGCAGTAAATTCCTTATAACACAAAACACCATAGAAAGTTGTAATGACATGTTTAATTTGACAAAACAGCAACTTTTCTGAAAATCATCAGATCTGATAATTTTTGCATTGTTTTATTACCCCTTACACACTACTTACACTTCATGGGGTTGACATTTTTTTTAATTTTAATACTGTGCTGTTGCAAGTTCTTTCTGATGCTAGATAAAAAAAAACTTCTATTGTTTTACAATTGTGATCCCAGGAGGGGATCTTGAAATATATACAAAAATGACAATTTGATCCACACGACTTGCCAAAATGATTTTTTTCTCATTCTAACGTTTTAAAATGTGAGCAGGGTCTCTGTGGGAAATTCTGGGTTTAAAACACCTTTTGAACTCAAAATCTCTCAATATCCCTTTAAAAACTTCATCCTGATATAGAGTTAAATTTACATGCAGATATGATACTCCATGTTCCAAATTTGCAGTAGAAATAAAGTGGTACACTGCACCCAGAAGAAGGGTTACAATTAAGCTCAGTGTTTGCTAATTTTTGATAATGCGTAAGTCAAGCCAAATTGGTGTGAGAGTGACTTGCTACCTTTGACAACTCATCGTGTAGTTTTACCATCATTGTATGTTTTATTCATATTGTGGGGGCCCAATGGAAGGCAAGGTTAAATGAGGCCAGTGAAACAGGCAGACATAATGATGACATTTTCTTATTGACTCACTCACTAGGCAGTAGCATCTGATTTCAAAGAAATTAGAAAACCAACTTTAATGTTTTTGTTTTGGTCTGATGTTCAGTTAGGTCAAGTTTGTGGTATAATGTAGGTGTGTACAGATAGGGTTTGGGTGTGGAAGTAAGGTCTACACACACTTTTGTAGGGGTGTGGTTGTACGGCTGTTGTTTTCATCAATATGCTTACATGAGAGAATGCATTGATGATATCACCAGTAGACAGCATATACTTCCACAAATGATAGCATTAGACACAGTTTAGTATGCTAACATGAGAATTATATTAATGCTATCATCAGTAGACAGCAAAATGTATACAAGGGGAATAGACTGATGTTATCATCACTAGATAGTAAAATATGCTATTGAGAGAATATTAATTAATATTATCAGCAGTAGACAGCAAATACATTAATGCTAGCATCAGACCAAGAAAATATCATCAAAGGTGATCCCAGCGAAGTGTCAAAATGATTAAAATTGTATAAATTGCTTACAAGTGAAGGATAAGTCATTAAAATTGTCATTAATGAGTTGGCGCAGCGGTAGTTCCCTCGCCTTGCACCACTAAGGTCCCAGGTTCAAGCCCCGGCCGTGCCTAACGCCTGTATGTGCACTTGGTTTATCCCGATCCATGCTCGCTCTCGCAGGTTTTCTCCGGGATCTCCGGTTTCCTCCTGCTATCAAAATTGGGGATTAGTTGTTTCGTTATCAAAAACTTCCTTCACCCAATGGAATTTGGGGAGCTGCAGAAAATGGGTGGATGTTACAATCTAAGTGCGGATAGGTTTGCGCCAGGTTTGGCTGCAGCTAGCCTAGTTGATGCGATCTGATTGTGATGATTCACCACGCATTGGGCACGGCCGGGCTTGAACCCGGGACCTCAGTGGTGCAAGGCGAGGGAACTACCGCTGCGTCAACTCGAATGTAGAGAGAATACAATATAGCTATAATCAGTAGAGAGCAAAATATGCTACCAGAGAATGTAAATTATGCTATTAAGAGACAATTCATCAGAGACAAAGTATGCTACCAAGAAAATATATTATAATGCTATCATCAGTAGACAGCAAAATATATACAAGGGGAATATATACTGATGTTATCATCAGTATACAGCAAAATATGCTACCAATGGATCTTATGTTAACACTATCATGGACAGAAGGTAAAATGTCTTATTATACCTCATAAATATTCATGATGAAATCATGCTACCTCATTGGTAAATCACAAATGACAAGAACTGCTTTCTCTGTACCTTATTTCCATAGTCAAAGTATGGAGTAATAAAATAAATTATATATATATGGTTGATAGGCCAATGATAAGTTTGCCATATTTCCCCTCTAACCATGTAACCATTACAAGAAGAATATACACTGATGCTCTCATCATTAGACAGCAAAATATGCAGGCCTGGAAAATATGTTTATTTCCCAGCAAGAGAGATAAATTTCCCTCCAACTTAATAGGATTTCTCACCATTTCTTATAAATTTATTTATCCCTCCAAATGACCAAATTTCCTGGCAAGGAGATTCCCGAATTGCCCATTTTTCCAGGCCTGAAAATATGCTGCCAAGGGAACATAGTATTATATTAATCCTATCATCTGTAGAAAAAATGCTTGAAAGATAATAATTAATATACATTAATGCTATCACTAATAGGCAGCAAAATATGCTACCTATGGAATATAAAATAATGCTATCATCAGTAGACAGCAAAATATGCTTCCAAGGGAACCTACATTAATGCTATCATCAGTAGATAGCAAAAAATGCTCAAAAGATAATATACATTAACCCTAACCCTACCCGTGGTTTTTGTGCTATCGGAAGGGAAAGAAGGAACGAAAAAGGAGAGAAGATGAAGAAGAAAGTCACTTGGCACCCCCGGGATTCGAACCTGGGACCCCTCGCATGCCACGCAGAAGATCCCCAGCATGTAGCTACACAGGTGGCGTTGGCCCGCCAACGATTCCTGGGTATATATGACTTGGTCTGATTGCGTCATCAAGTCCCGTGGAATGCATGCACGCAGAGCGTTTTAATAGTGAGCTTTAGTGAGTCCTAGTTGGGTTAGGGTTAAGAAGGCATATAGGGAAAACATGCATATAGCTTAACCCTAACCCTACCCGTGGTTTTTGTGCTATCGGAAGGGAAAGAAGGAGCGAAAAAGGAGAGAAGATGAAGAAGAAAGTCACTTGGCACCCCGGATTCAACCTGGGACCCCTCGCATGCCACGCAGAAGATCCCCAGCATGTAGCTGCACAGGTGGCGTTGGCCCGACCAGCGATTCCCTGGGTATATATGACTTGGTCTGATTATCATCAAGTCCGTGGAATGCATGCACGCATGAGCGTTTTTAATAGTGAGCTTTAGTGAGTCCTAGTTGGGTTAGGGTTAATGCTATCACTAATATGCAGCAAATTATGCTACCTAGAGAGTACACATTAATGCTGTCATCAGTAGACAGCAAAATACGCTTCCAAGGGAGCCTACATTAATGCTATCATGAGTAGATAGCAATAATTACTTGAAAGATAATATACATTAATTCTATTTCTAATATGCAACAAAATATGCTCCCAATGGAATATAAATAATGATATCATCTGTAAACAGCAAAATATGCTTCCTAGGGAGCCTACATTAATGCTATCAGCAGATAGCAAAATATGCTACCTAGGGAACATAAGCTAATGCTATCATCAGCAGATAGCAAAATATGCTATCTAGGGAACATAAGCTAATGCTATCATCAGCATATAGCAAAATACGCTACCTAGGGAATATAAACTAATGCTATCATCAGTAGACTGCAAAATATGCTTCAAAGGGAGCATAAATTAATGCTATCATGAGTAGATAGCCATAATTACTTGAAAGATAATATACATTAATTCCATCTCTAATATGCAACAAAATATGCTCCCTAGGGAATATAAATAATGATATCATCTGTAAACAGCAAAATATGCTTCCTAGGGAGCCTACATTAATGCTATCATCAGCAGATAGCAAAATATGCTACCTAGGGAACATAAGCTAACACTATCATCAGTAGATAGCAAAATATGCTACCTAGGGAACATCAGCTAATGCTATCATCAGCAGATAGCAAAATATGCTACCTAGGGAATATAAGCTAATGCTATCATCAGTAGATAGCAAAATATGCTACCTAGGGAATATAAGCTAATGCTATCATCAGTAGATAGCAAAATATGCTACTTAGCGAATATAAGCTAATGCTATCATCAGTAGATAGCAAAATATCCTACCTAGGGAATATAAGCTAATGCTATCATCAGTAGATAGCAAAATATGCTACCAAAGGAATATAAGCTAATGCTATCATCAGTAGATAGCAAAATATGCGAATAAGATATCTAACTATGGAGAGAAATATCTTTGGTACAGAATTAAATTGCTGCCACATATTATGCATACATGTCATAAAAGAAAAATGCGGGACCAAATAAAATGTTTTACAGTAACATATTAGTTATACAACAGCTGGTTGATAACATAATAGTTGTCTGTGCATTAATACGGCTCATTTTTGCATGTGATAAACTGAAATGTAATATGAAACCCATCTATATGGGAATTGTATAGCCTTTCTTCCTTTTTGTTAGTATCCAGTTATGAAGGCAATATCCAGCTATACACATACCCTAAGGCGTATCATACGTTGTATTTTTTTAATCTAACTGCTTCAGGAAGAGATTAAAAATCATGACTCTAAGTTGTCTCAGGACTAATCAGAAACCAAAATAATGGATTCCCACTTTCCTGGAAAAAAACAAAAATGAATATAACTCATATTTATTAGTACAATTAGTAAGCAAAATAGACTATTCTATGTCTCGATGTATAGAATGTGATGCCCTTTGACACAGTGGCTCATTCAATCAGTATTAAGCTATTTTGTTCATCCAATATTATCAGCCATGCTCTTCAAGATTTTTTTTTTAATTTGGTGCATACATAACACATTTGATTGAGAAAATGAAATGAAATTAATAATATGATTTCCAATTAAAATTTTGTTCGTGTTGAAACTGCTCTTGTTTGCATTTTATGATGATACAGATCATGACCAATTACATATAACAGCATTACAAGGCAGTGACTAATTTGATAAAGATAATAAGATTCTTCTCCCCAGTCCTTGACCTACTTTTTCTACAGTACAGTAACACTTTTGCCATAACTTCATTATACTTGTTAATCATGATCAGTGGATAAATATGCAATATTAAATTGGCCATGAAGTTCTCACATCAACATTGTTGCCTTCAAAGGCTCCAAACCTGATCAGTACGACAGTAAACATCTGTCTGCCCAGGGCTAGTACCCAAAATTATCCCCACAGTTTGGCATTGATTTTTGCAGTCTCATACTCTCGCTATCTCTCAATACAGCGGTGTTTTGTTCATGATGCACACAGTTGGGTTCCACTACATGCATACAAATAATACAGCCATGTTCTACCTCATCCTGCTATTTAATATATTGACACCTCTAGACGATTCTTACATACAACTTGGTACGATAACATGGCATGCTAGCAAAGCCTTCTGTCCACTTAATGACTAAGCTAAATCTATAACTAAACAGCTCATTTTACCCTGAACACCCGAGTATCCTGTATATTATCTATAAAACAGATGTGCATACATGTGTGTGTGGCCATGCCATCCACACACTGCCTGTAGAATGTACTTATGTTTATGAGATGTTTCTATGCATACCCTGGCACGTCACACAGCACACAGGTTAAGTTACTGTCATTATCATCATCTTCATATCCACACAATGCATTTAACTTGTGAAAAATTCAAATTTCAGTTGCTATTCTCTCCGATCAGAGAATGTCTATTTTTAACTTATCTTACAAAATTTAATCTTTGGTAAACAAAGAGGCTCCTTTTTTTCAACCAGTGGCCTAGGGAATTAGTATAAAAAAACCTGCCTGTTCCATACTGTACCATAAACAAGCGATCCACTGTCAATGTGCTATTTTTAGTTGGGTGAGAGATGGAAATACTGCTACTTGCGTCATTGGGTTAAACCGAGAGTGAGCGAGTGAAAAACGATAGAGAGAAAGGTGGCAAAGGCACAAGAGGGATGGCAAGTTATTTTTAAGAGGCTGTGAATCGCTACTGTCAAGTCTGGATGGAGGTTAGCGGCTCTTGTTAACAATTATCTATCATGATATATCAGTGATAGCTTTGTTTTGATGATATCAGCCAAAATCTACCCTATTAAAATGGGAGAAGTTTATGCAGCGCTTAATAATTGTTGCAAACACTTTTATTGTAATAATTTTGAAGTTAGTTACTTGTTACAATATTTCCTTGAGAACTAATCATTTACCACCTTCAAGCTAATAAATGTCATCCTGTGTAATCAAACTCCAAAACCACTCGCTCACAATTTTGTTGGTAATTAAAGGTTGTTGCCCTTGATGACCAAACAAGCATGCAATAATCCTCCCAGCGCCTTGGCACTTGGTATCCTCAACCAATCCACAGAATATCCATGAAATCAGTGAACAGATCTTGACTGATGTGACCCCTCAGGAATGAAGGACAATATGACCAGGTCCCTCATGGTAAAAATCACTTCTCATTGTCAGTCCTTAATGTCATGACCTTATATCCAATTCAATTGTATCAAATTGGTGATGTATACATGCCACAGGCATCAACCCATGCAACCTGCCGATATAGCATTAATTTGGCACATTTGTCAGTTAAATCAAATGTGTTTGAAACAGGATCAATCTGTCATACTTCATTCCTCTAGTTTTTCCCTTCCTTCCTCTTTTTATTTCCTCTTCTTCTTTCCCCCTAAATAGCAAAATTTGTATTTCTGTTCATTTTAAGGAGTGGAGGCTTAAAATTAAAGGAACTGCAGTGATGTATTATAATATCTGACATAAACCTGGATAGTCATAAAGATAGGACCACTTAAGAACTTGAAGTGCTATTTCAACCCTAAAATGTGTCTTTATTTTTTTTTCTTGTTTCAAGTTGAACTGCTTGATTTTCTGCTGTTTTCTCTGTAAGTCATTTTATTTCCAATATGATTCAAAATCATTTAGTAATTCACACCTGAATGAAAGACAATTATGCTGAAAATGTGGGAAGTAAGACTCACACACAGACACACTTGTTACTTACACAACATGGCTAGCTTGTTTGAAATTGTGTCTTAATTTTAAGATGCATTCATTTCTCTAAAGATAAAATCTTCCATTTTCAATATCAAAGGTCAATGAGGCAGTTAGAGCAAATCACAACCATTGAACCTAACATGAAACCTTTCAAATCCACAGGTTGTACTGAATCAAATGGAGCCTCTGTTTATAGCCAAAGTCAACACAACAGCTATGTATGAAGCAAACCTAGCAGAGTATGCTTCTGCACGCACTTAATAAGATATGAAACGGGGGCCTAGCAGGTTTACAGACTGGCCAGCCAAACAGCTACTTCTAGGCTACGTCATCATCGTCTTTACTTGCTCAGGAATGACAACGTGTGAGTTTGCATCCACTGGGAGATTTGCACAATTTTGTTTCTAAGCCTAGTTACTAAACGAACTATTTATATCAATAATTGACTAAATCTGAATCAATTAATCACAAGTAATTATCCATTCTAATATAAAACACTACTAGAACTACTTCTTAATTGAATCAAACTTGAGCATTTTTTTGAAATGCCAGGATCCTTTCTTCTCTAAAAAATAATCTAAATAAAATTGCATACAAAAGCACTCTACTGAGTTGTATGTAGCATAGTGTAATTTTATTCATGCATGCATGGTAGCTTGTAATGTTTATTAACATGTACTGTATGAAGCAATCTCTCATCTTGCCTCTCAGTAACCTTTTTAACAGATCATCTGCATGTAGAATGTCATTTAACATGCTTTAAAGGGACACACATATTTACAGATGCCTGACTAACTCGCAAGGTCCCAAATCTATGGGATGGAAAAGGCAGAGGCGTTATGCTGGGATTTCTTAACCTATGTCCAAAAATATATTTTTCCTGATGATATTAATAACTCACCTTTCCTAAAATGGTTTCAATATGTGATTTTTTTTTGTACTTAGGAGTAAAATGATTTGAAGGAGTTTCTTAACCCATCTGTGCTAGAAAACAAACTACCTGCAACAGGTTTTGTTTTCATCAAAACAATTTTGCTGCAATCCCTTGCAAATGCAGTACCAAAATATAAATATAATATATGGCCTATATGGAACTGTTAAATAGAAACAGTGAATCAAATCCAGCAAGTGGCACATCAAACGCTACAGGTCAAACAGTTTTGTCCATTATTTCCCTTTAAGGACCTCCTATGGGATGATTTTTCATCTCTAGGCACAACTATTTTTCTGTATGTGTGTATCTATATGTATCTATACATACACAGGCAGTCCTGTGTGAATGAGTGAGGAGTGAGTGAGTGTAGCGTAGCTAGCACCATATCATCTTCACCCTCGTGCTTCAAGCTCATTATAGTAATGTTTCCCTCAGCTCCTGAGACTGGCAATTTACTTAAAAGCATTCTATACAGGCATATTTGTTGCTTGCTGGCTGGCTGCTGCTATGCAAAATTAAAGGTACACTGATATATTTGCCTCACTCAGCGATAATAGAATCACACAGGTGAATACATTGGTAATACATAAAGGCCACGGTGATCTAGTGACATACAAAAACAACTGCACTCATTATTTAATGCAGTATGTTATGAAGATTTCTCGCAAACGTTTTGTCCTGGTTTTTGATTAAATATTGGACAAGGTCTATATATAGTACAAGCCCAAGTGACCATCCACATCATTGCAGACAAGAAAGATTTGCCCCTCACAATTGTAACATAAAAAGCATGCAGTTTTCTAAGCAAATTTCTTCTATTCTACAAAGAGAACCCCTTGCAAAAAGTGACACATGTATATTACCTAGACATTCCAGGGGAAACTCCTGCCTTACAGCCTACTTCATCTTTAGGCCAACAGGCATTTAAATATTTATCTTTAATTCATTTGGTCTTATAAAACAAAAGAAGTATACCAAAACAAAACAAACCTAAAAAACAATGCTAGACCTTTTATCTCATTTAGAAACAGCTGGACATATGATTTAAAATTATGATTTGCATGAAAATTCCACAAAAGTTCAATAACTATCATTTCTCTTTAGTGGCAAGGTCATAATAGATATTATGATTATTGTTATTAGAATTTAATTCATTGGTGATTTACAGTGCATGACACCCAATACACAAGGAGGAATTCAGTTCTTTTGTAATTACAATGCGAATCTCTACAGAACAAACAGCATATCATGCATTCATTCAACCAATTACAATTACTACTCCCCATTCCAGAAAATAATAAATCAATTTTTCATTAACATGTTTCAAAAGACTTGACAAGTTGGTTAATACCACTCCTTTTTTGGGATCTTACTAGAGGCAAAATATCTAATTCTCAATCATGAGAGCCAACTTGCGTAGGCACAGATATTTGCGTCGAGCGTACTATGCCCAATCACGATTTTGGTTGTGCGATCGTGTTGTTCCACAAAAAGTATGCTGACGCAACAGTACGCAGAAGGTATATCCTCTCATGATCGAGAATTAGATAGTTTGTCAACAGAAATGTAACAAAAAATGGGAGCCATGTTCTCTATTAAAATAATTTATGAAAGGCCAAAATAAGGCTTAAATTATTTTCCCAGCCACAAATAATGTAGACCCTAGGGTTCGTATGCACAAAGAGTTAGACCGGGTATAAAGTTATACCTGGTGTAAGTGGAATTTAGTTCCATCAGGTCCGTAACTCGTATTTCCTTCCTAGAGTAGATAGCAAATTGTAAAGATTTAAATGCAAAGTTCAAAAATTATACAAATTAACTTAAGGAAATGTAAAGGAAAATGTCCTTTCTCCTGGTACTAAATTCTACTTAGACCAGGTCTAACTTTAGGCCCGGTCTAACTCTTTCGTGCATACGGACCAAGAAGTCTACGTTCACAACCAAAGAGAGCCAATATTTTGTATTTTGTTGGGTCTCCATTTTCATGTTTTCAAACTATTTTAATGGCTTTTCCGCCCTCAATAAAAAGTATTTTCAACAAATTAGTGCTATAACTTCCTGGAGGAATTTCACAACTTGGTGTATCAAGTCTTACAGCTTACATAACATTAAAAAAAACATGTGATTGGTCAAGCAAAATCAGTATTGTCTCAGACAAAATAAATGTTCTCTTTTGTTTGATATCGCTGCAAACAGGTTGCACAACGCTGAACAGCCGGTCATAATTGGAAGTATGATTCCTCAGATGTGAAAACAATCAACTTTATACTTCCTTATGCTCATTCCTATGAATACGTTTCACCTGAAACTAACTTATTTTGCTTGAACACATCACATAAGTGCATAGAATCAAAATCTTACCTATACTAGAAGACCTACTATTGGAGCGTTCAACTATTGCACGCTTGTTGGGGTTGTTGAGGACAGAACGTTTAGCTAATGCTATATCCGCAGTAACTCTTGTTATTGATATTCTGTTCAATACAAACGACAAAACAACAATGTCAGTTTTTAATGTGATATCAATCTATATCATTAGCACTAGAATCTGCCAAAGACATAAGTCCCTCATAGAACTCCATCTTGAACGGCCACATAGCCATGGGATTTCATTCCCTCTACTTCGTTATTATGTCTTTAGCAGGCTATGTTAGCACATCTATCACAATGACAAAGACACCAAAATCTGAATTTTGATGATTTTTACGATCATTAGGTTGAGCAATTACTGAATGGGCCTTTAAATATACAGAACCCCTTCCTAACCGTTATTTAATAATATTATTTTAGCATTTTGGGTAAATTATAACATAATAATCAAATTTGATAGAAATCGTGCACTATAGCTTCAATTCAAGACTTGGAATAAGAATTTTTGGGTGATGGGCCTCAATGTAAGATCTAGAAAATATGTGCTACAATTGGATCACCCATCTTTAAGCCTGGAATAAGAATTTTTGGGTGATGGGCCTTAATGTAAGATCTAGAAAATATGTGCTACAATTGGATCACCCATCTTTAAGCCTGGAATAAGAATTTTTGGGTGATGGGCCTTAATGTAAGATCTAGAAAATATGTGCTACAATTGGATCACCCATCTTTAAGCCTGGAATAAGAATTTTTGGGTGATGGGCCTTAATGTAAGATCTAGAAAATATGTGCTACAATTGGATCACCCATCTTTAAGCCTGGAATAAGAATTTTTGGGTGATGGGCCTTAATGTAAGATCTAGAAAATATGTGCTACAATTGGATCACCCATCTTTAAGCCTGGAATAAGAATTTTTGGGTGATGGGCCTCAATGTAAGATCTAGAAAATACGAGCTACAATTGGATCACCCATCTTTAAGCCTGGAAATTTTTTTGTAACAACTAATATGAATAGAAGAGTTTCATATCCATTATTTTGGTTACAGCTTTGGTAAAATATCACGAATATGCAAATGAGATACTGCCTGGCATTGATTCCATCTGGATATGGCATGCTGACTTACCAGTGATGCATATCCAATCTATTCACACATCTCATTTACATTTTTGTGACATTCAAAGACTATATCCATAATTTTACTTTTGATTTAACGTAAAATATGCACCACCAAGTCAAGGTTAGTAATTTTGTAATAATGCAGGGCGCAACTTGTGAATCTGGTGTTCCACACCATCTTGATTATTTTGAGAATGGTGTATACCCACGGAATAAAGCTCAACTTGTGGGTGGGATACTTTATTGTAAAACCTAGTCTACTGCTGTATAATGAGCACCCATTCTTACAAACCCAAAGTGAAAAAAGTATTTGGCGCTTTTCTGTAATGCATATCTGACAGAATGTAAATTCGATATTCAAATACATTCAAAAGTATTGAAAACAGTTGAACTTATTCCTTGATTCAAGCATGATATTACTATCTTAACATCTATTTTGTCTCCATTCCAGATGAGGATCTCATTTACTGGCACCGGGCCACATACAGGAAGAACGTTTGCTACATGTGCTTTATAACAGGTCTTACCTCCCCTCAAATCTGCGTTTGAGGTAATCAAACAGGGCTTTCTGCATCATATCAGTAACTTCGTAACCTTTAAGGGAAGGACCTACTAGTACCACAGGCCTCATGATGGGTACCACATCATAGGGAGGAATGTTCTCCGTTGGCTGCAAGAAAACAAATGTTACAAAGTTATTCATAGGAAAAGTACAGCAATAAACTATTTTTAAACCTCATAAATATTCATTTATGAGCAAATCATGCCACTATTAGGCCCAAAAAAAAAGATGTTTGCTTGCCCTCAACCGACCGACCCTAATTTTGGAAATCAGAAAAAAGTTGTTTTTTTTCTATTTACTGTACAAAAGAATACCGACCCTATTTTTGGAAATTCCTGAAAAGTTTTTTTTTTCTTTTCAAATTTTTGCATTTGTCTGATTTTTCATAATTTGAGCCTTAATTAATACAAACAGTAGAGTTTGCTAGTAATTAAAAAAATTAAAAAAAGAAATCCCGACCGACCGACCCAATTGTTAAAATTCATTTGGGGGCAAGCAAACAATTTTTTTTCTTGGCCTTAGTTAATCACAAACAAAAAGGATTATTTCTCAATAGTTTGACAATTTCCCTACAACCTCATCCCAAATACTACATGGTTTATATCGGTGAAATAGGGCAACTATTTTTCCCTCTGTACTGGTAACAGGCCTATCATGCCTCACCCTCCGGGTTCGGGGTGATAGACCCGTAACCAATACCTCAGGAAAAATTATTTGCACTATTTCCCCTCTAAGCATGTAGTATACCATTACCAGTCTCATTACTATTACAGGGAAGTTTGACAATTTCCCTGTCACCTCATCCCAAATACTACATAGTTTATATCGGGGAAATAGGGCAACTATTTTTCCCTATGTACTGGTAACAGGCCTATCATGCCTCACCCTCCGGGTTCGGGTGATAGACCCGTAACCAATACCTCAGAAAAAATTATTTACACTATTTCCCCTCTAAGCATGTAGTATTTGTATACCATTATCCAGTCTCATTACTATTACTCTCATTATAATAATCATCATCAACATTAGTATTATTTTCATTACAGAAATAGCCAACACCTATGAATAAAACAAACCCTATCAAGTGCTGTGTGAACAAATAAACACATGTTCCATACATTCGCAACTCTCAAATAATACCCATCATTGATCAAGCACTAATCATGACGTACGAGCCTCAATGTCTCCCTTTCTAATTCAACAGCTGACACCAGTGTACTGGTCAGTCTGCTTATTACCAACAATCAAATTATTTGCTAAGTAGGTTGATAGTTAAGAGGAACGAGATGAGAGTGCGAGAGAGGGTGGGGTAGAAGGAAGGGGATAACAGAGGATAAATACTTCACTGTAATAACAACTAGGGCAATCTTGTATTCTACCACCTGTGACGTCATACATTCACGGAGTAAAGCTTTACACTATCATAACAGTAGTGTTTATTACGCAAACTGTCACAGGTGGTATATTAGATACGAGATTGCCACCATTAGATGGGATAACATTTTCAAATGAACATTATGAAAAGTTCAATGTATTTGGTAAATGTTTAACCTCAATGCATTAGAACCTGCTTGGAAATTGGTGCTTTGTCACCAAGTAGCTGAATCTCTGCAATAAAAACAAATTACACAAGCCAATGTGCCAATATAAGTGCTAAGTACCATTGCACTGTATTCATGATCGAGTTGGTGCAGACATGAAGCTTTCTTTCAGCTTTTAGTTTTAAACAAACCATTTCTTGCATTGTATTGCCTTGATACATATGAGTTAAGCAATTTGTGAAAGGTTTGACATCATTATCACTTAAAGGTAATGAACAATGTCTGAATATCTGAAAGCAAGAGTGAAATATCATTTTGATTGTGTTCTGTATTAGACCATCTCATGAGGATATTCCTCTAACAGCGCTAAAATAATCCTCTAAATTGTAACGTCTCTGAACACTTTGGTGGTAAATTATGCATTATTGTGACCAAAATGGTTTCATTACTTTAGTCACAGAGAAGTGACAATTACATAAAGACTGATATATAAACGCTATTTCATCAACACACTTGGGTATGTGAGCAGCATTATAATTCAGAGATGGGTCACAATACAAGCTTAGATGGAGAACAAGCAAAAAAACTTACTTTTGATTTAATAAAATTTATGCATTAAATAAAGCTTTCAAAATTATTTTTTATTTAATCTTAGAACTTACATTTAGAGCCTTAAATTTTGGATAGGCATTGACAAGCTCTGGTTCTCACGTGGGGTGTGTAGATGGTGGGTGCGCCAAGTTTGGTCAATGTTTACCAGAGAAAAGGGCTTTGCTTAGAAATTAGTTACAAAAACCTTAATGTGAATCTGTTCAATTTAAAAGAAACATTCTGGATGATGAGACCACTTACTTTTTTAAAGAAAAGCTTTTTCTTTTCTTTTGGTTGTGGCGACATGGTGCTACCTTTTGATTTGCCTAGTGACTCACTATCTTCATCCATCCCATTTTGGTCTAGATCTATACCTGTAGAGAAAGGAAACAAGAAACATAGTGATTAAATTCTCTGTCAAAAACTCTTCAATCATAACATTCCAGTAATCATAACATTTCATAACACTGAAGTAGCTGGACCATACAACTGCACTCAGTGAAAAATTTGATGCTGTTGTATGTTTGACTGCATGATATATAATTTCCAGAAGCTTTACATTGATATATAATAGTTTAATAGATGTGTGAATTGCAAAAAGCTCCACTTTGTCATAATGCCAAGTCTTTTGGATCTTGTTCTTGGAGCAAAATGTGCTTCTGGGAAAAATATCAACAGAACCACTATAGACCTTATCATGAGGATTACAAACATAACACCACAAAAAAAGATCAATTAATGAATTGTGACAAATTACTTATGAATACTACTGTCATGTTATTAACTATGTACATAAGGGAATACCCACAAGATTGATGAAGTCCTATAAAGTAGTTTCATTTATATGACATCACCCATCTTCTGTCTTGTTCCCAAAAGGAAGTCTTATCAATAACCATACAAATCCAAATTGTTAATTATGTTACAAAATAATTATCTTACATAAAATAACTTACTACATAATACAGTTATGCTAATAATATTTGCATTTATTACTATATAATATAATTATAGTAATAACATTTTGCTTATTACTACATAGTATAGTTATGCTAATAATATTTCACTTATTTGAATATTTTGTGACCCTAGCATCCTCTTTTTTATGACATTTTTCAGTAGATATCCACGAAAAAGCTTATTCCCAAAATTTCAGTCGATTCCGATTTTGTGTTCGTTACATGAGTTATGCATGATTATGCCTATTACACTGCTCCATAGGCCACTGTTGTAATTACACTGCTCCATAGGCCACTGTTGTAATGTTGTTCTGGTACACCAGAACGTAATTCAAATTTGACAATATTTTTGCAGAACGACTTAATCAGCTAAATTTTTTTACATAAACATTATGTAGCCAGAGGTTTCCAGTGGTATAAAAATCTCAATTTGTTTGAAAAAAGTGGGGATGATGCTGTGGATCACTTAAATGCCCTTTTAAATCTATATTAATCACACAAAATGTTTTTTACACATTATATTTAGTCCTGTTAATATAAATGTCACTACCCAGGACGACCACATCAACAGTTTTAGACCCAGATAACCATGTTTTAAGTCGCGTTTATATCAGCAACATTTCTGTCATTCTTTTTTACTTGATAGATTCAGTATATATTTCTTTAAAAACACAAAAAGCTGCACCAACATTATATTTTAAAGTAAATCCATCTAAAAGTTTGTTTTTACTTATAAATTTTGGATAAAATTTTGTTTTTGTTTACTGCATGTGTCAATAAAGTCCCAACTTAAGCTTGTGTAAATTCACATAAGGCTCACCAGTCACGCATTATGCGATGCGCAACTAGCGCAAATGCTTCTCACAACTGCGTGCACACTATTTTATATCAATACACAATGTTATGAGTCTCATTATTTTTTGCCAATTATAAGCCTAACAAACTCTATGTTGGGATAAACTCACGATTTAATTTTGGTTCCAAGTATAATAGTGTAAACACTATCAAGTGTACATTCGCTATTTGATTACAACTTCCAAAGTTGTGAAAAGAGCATCATTTTGGCAAATCAATTCAACTTTTGAATTACCTCTTTTGCTCATATACAGTCAGGCAAATTGAATATGTGTTTTTCATGCATGTTCTGCTGGATAAACATTAATGAAAATTTCAAACTTCTCTGACAATGACTTCAATTTACTGATATAAGGAAAACGCCCACTGACTCAAATTAATTCGTGGTAATGCTCTGCAGCATGGAAATCAAGGTCAAAATTGAACTGTGTTCTTTTTCCTAGTGTCCTAGTGTAAATTAGGAAATTGGACCTCTTGCTATATTCTTGTCCCATCTAATCTGGTATCTGGTTGCCCGTCTTTATCTGGTTCACCTCTGTGTTCAAGCTGCATGAAATCAGGCTTCACAACAGCGCCTTTAGATCCACTTGGTAGATATTTAAGTCATGCGTTATAAATCCCTGCATTTCCTTATTTATTTTATTTATAAATAGGGTCGTACATGTCATCACACCAATACGCAATCATGTAGTGGAGTTGATTTCTGCCAGCAGTTGACAGCAATATAAAGCTAACCCCAGTTGGTTAGAACTGGTGTAATTGAAAACCATTGCTAACTGCAATTTTAACACTGCAGGTGTGTTCTGACACACATACATGTATTTGATTTTTGGCTGACACCCTTGTTATTTGAATGGAAAATTTGGTTTCATCTCAGTGCTCTGAAAAACACATCAGATTTGTTGCACTATCAGAATTTCGAAAAATGTTGATTCTGCCCATCACATGGACTTGGCTACTTGAAGATCATAGCTACTGAAATACGCTAATACCCTACATAAACACCTTGGCACCCAAATCTGGCAGCACACTGTTGTCATAAGTTGGCAGTAATTGCCATGCAGTGTCCACAGATCATCGTAATCTGTTTTCACTGCTAGGGCCATGTCCTTATTAAATCCATTCTTAACTAATGCAATCTTTAAGGTTTTCCTAATTCAGACCTGGGCCTCAAATATCACAAATGGGTCCAGTGGCTGTATTGATAACTTTGCTTGAGTGCAAAAATGGCCATTCAGTTTAAGGTTTTCTTTTACATTCAAGTTTATCACTAAATAGATATCCTTAACACATGCTCAAATTTTTGCATTGACGATATACAAAAGTATGGTATATTTAACTGGATTTCTGTGGAACTTGCCGTGTTAGGAAAGGTCCTTTCACAAAGGTCTACAAAGGGCCAGACGAACCGTTGCTATCTTAACAGTTAACTTAAAGGTGGGTAACCTGATTGACGGCCTCATGAAAATGCAGATGGTTTGGTATCAAGTGAAAGCTCATATTTTTCTTGTAAACATATTGAAATTAGGCGATCCAAATCAGTTCATTTCCGAAGATATCATCAAAAAACTGTTGAATTAGTCTCAACTGTGGTATACCACGTTTGAGACTAATTTGACAGTTTTTTGATGATATTATTTGGAAATACACCGATTTGGAACTTCTAATTTCAATATGAGAAAAATAGCATCTCTCATTCCATATCAATTTATTACATGAATATCATTAATAAAAACACTGTAGACTATTATTATCATGATTATCACGCTGAGTATAAATGTAAGGAATTCCATAATGAATTAGTCACATTTACAAGAAACATTTACATGTTCTTTTTGCATGAATGCTGGAAAGGGGCAGCATTTTATGTTATACATCAATTTAAAAGAATTCCATTTTCCAAATATATCAGGTCACCTTCCTTTAATAGCTTTAAGTAATTTTAGGGAAATCCTTAGAAACAAGGCACTTAAGTGTTGATTGCAAATGTGACCACAGGTACATACCGTATTTCGTCAAATAGTCGCCCCCCGTCAAATAAACGGCCCCACCACTTTTTTCAACCAAGATGTTTCAAAAATGCTGATATTTCCATGCTATCTTGTGTAGTAAGCTTACCAAGGTGCGCACATGGTCCATAATAGCGTCAATAATTGGCGAAAATCTGGATCAGAAACCCGGAAGTGAGCCAGAAGTCAGTGTTTCTAGTTCATAGTTCGTCATTTTAGCATGTGTTTTTAGTTTACCTAATGATTTTAACAGGAATTATCGTTCTAAAATTGACCTTGAATAAACGCCCCCCTTAGGAAAATGTAACGCCCCCGGGGGCGTTTATTTGACGAAATACGGTATTTATAAAAGGTTTATGTGCTTACTCCCAAGCCTCCACTTAATTTGGCCTCAATCCTCCTTTAATGTTGATGATAAATAGTTTTTAGTACAGTGGTTCAGTGGTGTAACCACAAGAGGGTAGCGGTGGACAAGTCCTCTCCCTCTTTATTGCCTTGCCCCACCCCTTCCTGCTGATGCCCCAAAATGAGCTGTCACTTAATACATATACTATACAGAAATCCTCATTGTGCCCTCCCTGCTGCCTCCTCAATTGCAGTCTGGTTATGCCTGTAATATTCAAATTATCATGCATCGGATTGCATCCTCACAGCCCGATCTGTTTATTTTGATTTTTCCCAAAGCTTTCCCCAGATGCTTTACCTATACAGAACGCATGCACTGTGTTACATTAACAAAAGCGTCATACACAGTTGAATGTATATATAACTCATTCTAAAAATAATATTGGTTTATGCTATGTGGGTGTAACAGTAAGCCCCCAGCATCACTTAATTGCTAATGAACTATAATGTAAATGTACTATCTTAATTGCAATACATTAAAATAGCACACATCCACATTAGTCGAGTATTAATCAATAGCATTCAGGATTCCAATCCATTTGGGTCTGCACGGCTTACTGTGACGGTCTCCTTGCCCTATATAATAAGTGACTGTCCTACCATTGATTGGCACAAGACCCTGCCATGGTATGGTGTCCTTCAGCTCAAATGCTATTGCTTCCAAGTGAATAATTAAAGCAGGATTACAGTTGTACATATTTGCTACATGGCATTTTGAAATAAAAATTTGTTCATTTATTCATCTATCCGTAAAATTGCATGCATGCATGAAATTGAAACAACACAAATCAAAAATTCATGTTGGTTGATGAAGCAATTTACAACCACGACAAAAGAATGGGTTCATGTATACGGCACCCAGTTCACATAATAATATTTGTAACCATGAAATGATTAGCTTGCCTTCAGTACATGCAACATTTCACAATAATGAAAAATAAATGTTTCTGCCCTTTTTTAATGCATAAATACAATGTGCAAGACAACCAAATACATTGACATTCAATTATGTTTACATTACTAACTACTGTCATAAGTCTGTTGTCTTCAGTAGATGTAAATTTTGCAATTTTGTACTTATTTGCCTGGCAGTCAGAAATACCATTCGCATGGTCAATATCTGATCAATGAGCATTTTTAGTGTTTTTAAATAATTTGTACTCTCAAAATTACAAAACTTTTTCAAATCTGTCAAAAATTCCTTTCAGAATATATTTAAACAAACAAAAAAGCCTGAACTAAAATATTTACCATAAATATTATGGGCTCTATGTCATAAATCATAATGTAGTGACTTCCAACAGACTTTCCAAGATAACCACACATTTTACATACTTATTTACTTCTTAGATACATTTCACCCTAATTGCTGTCCTCAGCCGAATATTACTACACACTCTATAGATGCACATTTTTTGAAGAAGCAACTTTGTGGTTTCATAGTATTCAACTAGCTAGACATCTAACTAAGAAATGTGGCTACAAAGGGTTTTTAAAAATACACTATTTAAGATGGCAACTTAAAACACTTAATATAATATTGCTCCTTAAGATTATCCCAGGGTATGGTTTGGGTTCATATATTCTGAGTCAACAGTTCCCTTTAATTTATTATTAACTGTGCATAACATGGCACAGCACTAACAGTTAGTACCAAGTCAACATGGAGCCAACATAACAAACCCACAGGGAAAAAACAATCTTGGCAAAGACAAACCTTTTCACCATAGGTAAATTGTGTGATTTGCAAACACGATAACCGGTTTGCGAAAAAAAAAAAAAAAGCTTGCAGAAATGCTGGAAATAAAACTGTTGTGGAATCAGTGTGCCATACAATCACTTCCGCAACCGAGCACACCCTCTCGATGGCAATGTGAAATTAAATTTACACTGGGCATGGCACAATCATTTTAACAAATTTGAGAAGACTATACGCCAATTTGTTTCATGTTTTTCGCTAATGTTCGCCTGAGCTACCTCTGACTGACCTTTGATGAGGGGGCTCCATATAGGTCATCAGTTCCACATCTATTGCAATGACACATAATTGGGTCTATTTCAAATCACTATTTTACCCTATTGATCTGATGGTATGTGTATGGACATATCCCATCTTAAGTCGGATGAAGACCTTATTCCACTTTGATTTTTCTGCATTATTTAAATTATCACATGTTAAGGTTCCTGAAATACAAAAACAGCTACACAATCTTCCAGAGAAAATGGCATACTCTTGCCCGTTGTGAGCGTACACAGCGTAAACACAGAAGTGGGATTCTGATTGGCCGATTCAATGATAATAACAGACCGGTAATCTGATTGGGTGTCAAACTTTCATTTGACGCTCATGAAGGGCAAACAAAGCCCAGCCTGTCGCGCATTAACAGGGCATGCGCGTCAATCAGAGAAAGAAAAGTGCCTATCTCCTGGACTGAAAGCTAGTGTAGCGTGTCCCTTAAACAAAAGAAAACAAAAGAACCTGCATGGTTGTTTCTACAAAGGCAGATCAACTTGACTAACACGAGTCTCACTTTAAATAATACTTCACATCATATACATGGAATATTGTCAAAGTTAGGAATATTTATGGGATTGTTTCAACTAATTTGTAAAATCATGATACTTACGATGTTAGTAGAAATTTACTACTTAATGTGGTAATTTTCACTTACTTATTCTTTCACAATTGATTTTACACAAACATACATTATTTCATTCTGAATTCTTACATTAAAGAGGAAGCCCCGGCAGAGCAGTTCTTCTGGGGTGAACCAAACCTGCCTTGTTATCAAATTAATCAGTGACAAGGTTATCCCTGAATTTGACAGGTGCTAATTGATGCAATAACATGAAAACATCAATTAGTGCCTGTCAAATTCAGAGATAATCTTGTCACTGATTAATTTGATAACCAGGCAGGTTTGGTTCACCCCAGAAGAACTGCTCTGGCGGGGCTTCCTCTTTAAGCGTGCTTGCAGAAATTCGGCGAGAATCCGACAATACATTCTCGCAAAGATTCTCATCAACAAAATTGCAAGAATCTAAATGGAATCTTATCAATATCTCAATTTATCCTACAAAGTTATATGGCGAGAATCCATGGATTCTTGCAAAATTCCACTGGGAGAATCTATAAGGATTCTCGCACTTGGTTGCGAATTTCTGACCCTGTACATAACACTTACTGTAACATGAATATGAGCAGTACAACATAACTTAATTCTGAAGACATTTCTGCTACAGTACAAAATGTCACATAAATATCTGTCAATGATATATGCACTTCAACTACAGGCAGACACAAGGCCACATTTCTTTTCCTGAAAATCGCTCACTGTCACGATGTTAACAAATCATTTCACCAAAGTATCAAAATATGCCCATTAGTAATTGTATGGCTGGAGCAAATGTGTAACCCAATGTGAGTAAGTGAAGCATCCCGGCTAAAGTACAAGGTGTCCCATAAAAAGGTTACATGTAGAAAATGAACCGCATTTTGCGATTGGTACAACAAAACACTTGTCACTTTTTCAGGTATTATTTATTCATCCTTCTTGTAGTTGTCTGCTAAGGTTCAACTCCGTATTTTTAAAGCAACTTAACTTATGAGCACCAAGATGAAAGGGGTTTCAAAAGTGACTAATCATCAAAATATCGCACAACGAAAGTTAGACACAAGCACATCTTTGTGCTCTATTTTTTCTAATAACTTTTTATTTCTCTCTTTTTTCATGGTTGAAAAACTTTTTGCACTAAAGAACCACATTGACAATTAAATATTGCACATCTCTTATAGAGCTTCTTGACTCTTGTTAGCAAAAATAAAGATGGTCATTAGAGAGGAACACTTTTTTGGTGAAGGCATTTCTGCACGCTGCATCTCCTGCCATCAACATAATAAAATTAATAACAATTTGCATCTAGGCTTTGTTTGGGTTTTGTTGAGTTGAAATCGCTGCTGTGTTATATACTGTAAGAATATTGTCCATTGTTTCTGACCGAACTCTCGAAGTAAAACTGAACAAGTTTAATTATCTGTTCAACAAAATAATATACTGCGCCTGGCATGCTATGGATGGACCTACTCAAATGACCCGCCAAATGTACTTTACGCAGTGTGCGGGCAGCGAACCTCGTGTTGCATTATGTCACGTAAACATGGTAAACAGCTTGCTCAGGAATTCGTGGAATGCGAGCTAAATACGCACGTTTTGAACTTGACATTCACAGGGGTACTAGTAGAGGGTACATACATTATGTCATGAAAAGGACATTTATATTTGTTAACGTTAACTTAGATTGTTTTCAAAAATCTACATGTAACCTTTTTTTGGGACACCCGGTACTTGTCAAAATGATATTACCTAAATAGATAAAATAGTGACAGTGGGTATTGTCGAAATATCTTTAGGTTGCTGATAATGCTCTGAAAATACATCTTTTTCATCTTGTAGTGAAGTACAAGCATCACTTCCATAATTTTTTAGTCAGATATTTTCCTGAAAATAGCAATCTCTGCTTGACATGTAGAACATTTTGATACATCAAAACCAACTGCCAAATGTTTTCCATTCACATGTAAAAACTGAAATATGCATCCTATGCAAAATACACAATTTCATAATAGAACATTTTCAGTTCCCATTTTATTTTTAAAACACATCAAAACAAAACAAAACTTGCTATAACGTCAAACTAAATAGACACAAAATTGAAAGTGTACAAATCTTTAGTCCAGTACATTGTTGGCTTCTACATTTCAAATTGACCGAATCTGCCTCATATACTCATTTTGGGTCACACATCTTCAAAGCACCATATCAACTGACAACATTCAATTGGCAGTACTACACGTAGGCAGCCTAGCTAGTGTTAGTTTGGCTGTAAGGCAATTGGCTTCTTTTAATTGGATCTATGATTTGTCAAATCTCATCGCTTAATCTTTGGGCCTGCAAAGTACATGGCAACCAATCAACTTGTGCACACTATGAGATAGACTAGGGATTTCTGCAGCAACTTACACCCGCAAGAAGTGCAAACCAAGTAAACCCTGACCTGTATTCACAAAAATGGGACTAAACTTTAATATTGGATTAGAAGATTGGTTCAGTTGCACATACATCTGATCTAATATTCTTCTTTTTATGAGCATACAGCGATGATAGCGACTGTCAAGTTTCATTATCAACCTGTTTCTCCTCTCTATGGTGTAGTTAGACAGAAAAGACAGGCTCCGTCTTGCTAAACTAACTGCAACTTCATCCAAGATTAAATTTGGTTCACTTATAGAATACAGGTTGTCAGAAGTATGGTTCCTGCTGCGTATTACTTGGATCTTCTATGGCTACTCTGAAAAGCTTATATGTGACATGATCTGCTCCATGGGGGCCAAAGGAGGCCTTTTGAAAATTGAGTTACCATAATTATTACCTTGTAGTAACATTAGGCTATCATATAGACATACTGAAAACACCAAAGGTTTAGCATACTTGGTTCTAATGAGGTTTTGTGATGTGTATTTTCTTATGTATTTCATTGTTTTTTACTCCATATTTTTGCCTTTATCTCAGTTTCAAATTTGCCGCCTTTGGCCCCCATGGACCAGATCGTGTCACATTATATACACATTTTCTTCTTATACACATACCAATGTGTTGCCATTGTGAATACAAGTCAACCATTTAATATGACTGGGAGAACTTGGGACTCCCTCATGTTTACCTGTAGCCCATATGACAGATGAGAAAAGTACACCTGCATTGTTTCGCCATCCACCAAATTTTTATTTCAACTGCATGTTTGCTTTCGTTGACAAATGCTGCAGGTACTATTTTTGTCCCCCATTCATGACAATCCAATATGGTGCATTTCCTATACTAAATACATGCAGCCTATATGGAGTCAAACTTCTTCCTTCTTTTTTTAAGTCAACCCATGCCAAATTTCTTGTCACCACTGAAGAGTGCAATTATGTCACTGTCACATTGAAGCCAACAACATACCTAATGATGATATACATGTATACTTATACTTTAGTTCACCTTAAGAGACGTTAATGCGTATTTCACTGGTCGCAGTATCGAATCGCACATGTAAAGTTAATCACACAGAGCATTGGGGATTGGTCGGCACGGTTGCGGCCTAACCATGAAATAGTACTCTGTCGGGCCGTACTCGAGGTAAACCAAAGTTTATATAAATAAATGTTAAACATTTGATTGGATAAGGGATGAAATCAAAACTCGACCGGCGGTTGACCAGCGATTCCGTCCGGTTGCTGGACGGAACCGCCGGTCGGGTTTTGATTTCATCCCTAAGGTGATATGATATAAAGACTGTACTCACCTGGAGTTGGAGGTGTTGATCCTCTTGAATTGGACCGGTGTGAGTTGGTGAGTCCTCCATGTATTATATCTCCTATATTGGAACTGGTACTCAGCCCGCTGGTGGACCTAGAACGGGGGGAAGTGGGGATATGGGTACTTTTGCTGTTAAGAGGGAGGGTGGCAGCCTTATTTGTTGAAAGGAACGAGATGCTAGTTTTCCCTGATGAGGGAGACTGGGGTGGCCTGATACATCATTCAAACACCATTACATCAATAGAAGAGAAAAATTAGTGGAAAACCAATACCAAAAGCATTATGTAATACATACGGTTAAGTAACATTACAAAAACAAAAAAGGAACAAAAATGAAGATAATACAAACAATAATTAACAAAACGAAATGCAGAAAAACATAAACAATAGTAGAACACGAAAATAAATTAGAAAAAGGAAATGAAATAAGTACAGAAAACAGAAACAAATTAAAAGATGGAAGCATTCAACAAAAATGAGTTAGTATGTGATTGCGGTGAGTAGAGATGTGTTAGGTACGTGTGTTAATTAGGTGAGTGTTATATTTTCATTATGTCAATCCCACGTTTGGTTAGCATCGCAATTATTATTATTTAAATCACATCATTTCACAGTGCATTCATATGAGCCAATCACAGTCGATAGGAAATCAGGAAAATGCAGCAATAAGATTGGTATACAGGTTGGAAAAGCAAAATCCGTGTTTTTAATCCATTAAAAAAAGGGTTTTTTCAAATCAAAATTGGTGTCAAATATCATGCAAATCATGCAAAGACAGGGTTTTTGTAATAATGAGGTTTGTTCAAATGCAACGAAAAAAGGGAATGTTAGTCGGTTAAAGCAAACATGCAGTGATGATCAATGGTCATACATTGGCAACAGACCACAGGAAGAAAGCCGGCGCGACAGTAGCAAATTAATTCAGGAGGACCATAAGGAGTTTATTTTCAAAATGGGCAGAAAGAATAAAAAAAGAAAAGAAAATTCAAAGATATGTTAGTGTCTGTGCACAGATATTGAAGGGAGACAATATGTTGCCATAGCAACTTGTGACTATATGAGTACCACAATTTGGTCTCTTATTGCACAGTTCATTGGTGTGAATAAAATAATGAGCTTTTCAGTTGATTGAGTGAAGACGAAAGATCAAAACCTTGTATCAGTGCTCTCATATCATTCAATGTGCCTGTGGATAGATACATTCCTCCTAAACCGTGGAAGAGAAAAGATAATATCTTGTGATGAAAAGAAGAAAATATGTGTACAGAGATGAAAAAAGATATAAACATAAAACAAAGTGTTGAATATGAAGAAAAGGGAATGGCTCATTTGTTTTTGAAGTTTATTTCATGTATCAATAATTATATTTGGTTGTTCTTTTTTCTGCTTAGATATTGTTTTTGTTTGTTGTTTTTTATTTGTTTCCATATGATCCTCAATTGTCATGATGTATATCTGTGGGTATGTGTAGTGGGGGGTGTAAGGGTGTGTGGGGGTGTTCTTGTTTTACGTACCGCTCTGTACTTATAGTGTGGAAAAGCAACAGTTTGGGTGTGCTCTCTTGTAGAGCCTGATTGGGAACAGTTGTCTTATAAGGCTTTGTGTCTTGTTTTAAGATGATTTGTGTAAAGATGTGTACAGCTCATCTAAATGTTGTGTAGCTGAGTAATTTATAGCTCCTTCTGATGATTCACTAATTGGACCTTTTCAATAAATCCCATAATTCCTTGTGTTAGACCCCAGATGTCGTCCGCGTCCGTTGACGTCACGTCGATGCGCACATCGTTTAGCTAACATCGCATTGCAAGCCCAAACAGCACCTCTAAAGCACTTCTAGTGGACACCAGAGAAGTATTTTACAGCTCTTCACCACATTTCAAAAGACAGCGTCTGAATAATTTATTGCAGTTTCTTTGCATTTGATCTTAACCATGTAAAAACTCTGATCATCTTATGTTTCAAAAATTGTTCTTTCACCAAGACCTTCCGATATATTAGGCCTTTTTAATCCTTGTAATTTTATTGGGCTAGTGCAATAACTTCATTTTCATGCCAGGATCCTTGGCTGCGTAATCATGGCGAACATGGTTATTCTTGTTTTATTATAACTGGGACATAAGGTAAGCAACAATATGGGAATTAGTTGTAAAGTTATAGAAGTATATTTAATATCTATGTATTCCATAATAAGATATTAACTCAACAGATCTCCAATCATAACTATGGTTGATACAACATAATAATATACAATTAGAATATGTGTGGGAGCAGGAGATTCTCTCACTCCGATTGGCCTGAAGTTATTGTATGTTAACAGGAACATAATAGCTTACTGTCTATGTATGACACTGGACACCAAACATGGCCTAAGAATGTGTGATGTCAATGATGCAAAGTAATGCATTGTTTTAATGTTTCTGAGAAATCCTCATGTCTTGGAATTGGACAATTATACAATTGTAGCAATATTCAACAATTAACCTAATCTTAATAAGGGTGTGGTGGACAACATAAATAAAAGCTTTTACAATTTTATAAGAAATCATTGTCATCATCAGAGTCATTCATATACTTGAATGCGTATTACTTGTTGGGAGAGAAATTGGACAAAATAATGCTCGCGAGCTGATGTTTATGCGTCTAATACACGAACATCAGCGCAAGTGCATTATTTGGTCTAATTTCTCGAGCAACAAGTAATACGCGTTCATTAACCGATTTCATACACGAGAAGAAAAACAAACACATGATTTTTCTTTTTTTATAACGAATTATCACTAAAAATGTTGGAAAATAGAAACAATTGTAAATGCATCAACCCGCCCGAAAAATGAATGAATCCTACAATATACACAATCAATGCATGTTTTTGGTTTTTCTAAAGTTTGCTCTGATTGGTTCTTGCTATCAAAGAGTGTATGAAATGACCCTTGTGATATTATTTATCTCCAGACAGGTTATTCCTATTGTATTTTGATTATTGTCATGTTTTTATATGTATTAATATGTATTTCAAATCAAGGGGATCTCTTTAAATTAGCTAGTCTATTCAAGATCCCCTTCTGCACATATGTGTTTGTAAACTGTATTTTTTTATCATTTTATGTGGTGCAGAGAATGGTAATTATTAATAAATAATAAATATCTTTAACACCGACATATTTTCATAGTATGGGTGTTATGAATTTATGAAATAAGATGGCAACTCCTAATCATCATGAGCACTCCTACATGCACATGAACTTCAAAAATAAACATGTATGATTGTATGCCCATCTTTTCCCATGCAATGCTCCTCAACCAATGTTATGGCTCTATATGATAGTCATCTCCAACAGATTTGTTTTTAGATCATCCTCTGGAGCCCTTCCGTTTCGCCTCTGGATGCTTCCGTATTTCTCATTTCTCTTGGGCAAATTTGAGACTCCTAATCGGCTTATTCAAGATTATTTTAAATCAATTGACCCCTAACTGTTTATTGATGTCAATAGCAAAGAATAAAATCAGTACATGTAGTCATTTATTTGGTGATGTGAGTAACATCCCATTGGAAACATAACATGTACAGATGTATGGAGGTATTATATAGATTTGTTCAGTGCAATAAAATCAATAGTGAACATTGACGGACGGCCGGACGGAAAGATGATGATGTGAGTGAGAACAAGCGTGTGAGAGCCAGGCTGGGATGGGGCTAGCTATCATTGCTATATGGCTAACATTGCCATGTGGTGTACATATCACCTTTTCAAGGTTATCAAGGGATACCTTTCTCTATTGTGTATCAGTGTTCCATATATTGATGAATATAGCAGGCTTATAACATCTCAACTATCTACTCACTGCCTTCAATTTGCTCACATTCTAAAGTCAGACTCGCTTTATTTCCCCAAGTTTGTAAATAATTCCTGAAACATGTTTTAATATAGGTATATCAACTACAGTATAGTGCCAATTTGTCATTTTAAATATTAGCTTGCAAAATGATATAACATAAGGTTTTCAGCCAAATGATCCGAAATGAAGAAAAAAGTTCCTTTTATGTTCTTGGTAGAGGGCAATTCAATTTATTTCATGCCAATTAATTGCCAATACTATTGACTGAATGAAACAGACAGACAGTATTTATAATTACATGTTTATAAACCAAAATATAGAATTCAAGGGTGGCATCAAAATTGAAATAATTGGATAATTAAATTTATTAATTAATTTTAAAAATCAATTACACAAACAGTCTTCACATTCTGTTCACAGCCAACCAGTTACATGACCAATCAATGTCTTGCAAGAAGATACCCAGCCCATTTGGCTAATTGAATAAATTCCAAGCAATTTACATAATTTGCATTTAATTCCATTCATTGAAATAAATGTAGTTGATGAAATATCTCACTCAACAGTATTTGTATTTCAAAAACCAAAGAAATAATAAAAAACAAAAATTGATTGAATTGTGATCTGCAGTTTTAATTTATAATCATCTCATGACCTTGGATTTTTAGTCGAAGTTGCTCTTTAATGGCTTTACAGATCACAGCATTTGGAAATAAGCTTTTATATTCAAAATGTAAATAGAGAAAAAAACTAATGATAATCTTAGTCCTGCACTAACAACTGTTGCTACCCTACCAACAACATTTATTGTCAACGTCATGACGTCTTGTGGACCCACTGCATATGAAAAAGGTAGAGACACACATAATGGCATTATCAGAAAGCATCGAAAGGATGAGTTGAACTAACGTCATCTTTAGGTTTCCATTATAGAGCTAAGCTTGATCAGTAATGCGTAGCAAATATGGATGGAGACAAGTTTAGTAAGTCAACTCTAGAGCTGGCTTAACATGTACTGTAAAAACAACCACCAACCTGCTAGTATCTTAACATTACTTGCTCGCTTACAAAGCTAAGGTTAACATGGATAGCCTGTACTAAAACACCAAATCCACCGCAATCCACTACCATGTGATTTAAAAATAAGACATGCAAATTTAATTTGGACTAGATATAGATTCTTCATTTTAAACAACATCACGATCAACCCTGTTAAAATTTGCCAAATATATCTAAAAGCCATCAAAGGACAATCCCAAACTCTTTTGATCACAATAGCAATTTACATTCAGATGAATAAATTATCCATGAACTTAAGGGGTATTACACCCCTGGCCAATTTTAGCATATTTTTGCATTTTTCTCAAAAATTATAGCACATTGGTGACAAGTTAGATATGTATATTATAGGGCAAGGACTACAACTACTGTACTGAAAATTCAGCAACTCAAGGCAAGTAGTTATTGATTTATTGATCAAATATTGGTTTTCCTCATTTTTGAATGTAACTCTACAACTGTTGTCTGTGCTGAAATAAAATTTCCAGTGCAGTAGTTGTAGTCCTTGCCCCTATAATATACATATCTTACTTGTCCCCAATGCGCTACAATTTTTGAGAAAAATGCAAAAATAGGCATAAAAGTGGCCAAGGGTGTAGTACCCCCTTAATTTCATCAAATTAGCTGTCATCAAAATAAACTGAAAACTTGGCATAAGGTGCGATGGAAATAATATCCAAATCCCCCTTTCTTTCATGTTGGTTGGGTGCTTTGAGCAGTTCAAATTAAACTTGCATCAGCTTTGATTCCCTTCATAGTACAAATTGTCAGTTTACACTTTGAAAATGCCAAATCAAATTATAAGGAATTTACATTTGAAATTGAATAAAAAAGGTGGGAAAGGTGTCAATTAGTCTATAAATGGGCACAAAATTGGGGAAATAATAGGTTAGAGACCTTCTAAATGTGAGTATACTAAAGAAAAATCTTGTCACAACATCAATGGTTTATTTGCGCATTTTAGGTTTTCAATAAAAGAATTTATAAAGCAGTTATTTTGATGTGTATGTGAGGACTCACTGGAAAGCTTCTCAGCTCCCGACTAAAAAAATAAGGATGAATTTGTGGGCTGTTAAAAAAAATGATAGTCACGTACAAGCACACCAGTTCATTTTGACAGCTAAAATGATTTGTGAATGCATTCTAAGGTCTCTCATAAATGAGGCAAGTCCATGATATCAGAATGTTTTTGTTTTACAACCTTACTGTTTGTGCAAGCAACCCTTCACAAGACCTCTTTGTAACAGGAGCCAGACCACCTATGCACCAGCTCTCAGCCTATACAGACTAAGAATCCAAAAACTAAGTCTCAGCTTTGCCTCGGGTTCCTAAGCCGCACACACCGGTGAATGCACACGGTGAAACGATACCGACAGTGAGATAAGGTATTCTCTGACTGTTAACAGAGCACTATGGTTGTCTTTGATGCATGCAAGCAACAAGAGGATGAACCCCATACTAGAGACAATGCATACATCTAAGAGGCCTGCCTGCCTGACTGTCTAATAGCAATATATTGCAGTTCCTCCTTGCCCATTTGCATGCTTATACTGACTGCCGTATCAACTCAGAATGAAGATCTCTCTCCAAGAGTAATTTTTATTTCAATCCAGAACATTTTGGAACCATGGTTAATCAGACTGTATGCATGGAAGATATTTTAATGCCTTCAGATAACAGCTGTGATTCACATAAAATTTAGGCATTGGTGGGTCAGTTGTCCCTTTTGCAGAACATTACATGGGCATTTTATTTTTAATAGAAAAGGGTCAGTTCAACTGTGTCAGGGCAATGTAATAATACAAACAATACCTTACAGGGGAATTCCCTGTAATACAAACAATACCTTACAAAGGGGAACTCCCTACCATTTGTGTTTGAGTCTAGCTTTAAAAAGCTAAGGGACATGTTGTTCAGTTTGTAGCTGAGAAGTGAAATGAAATACAGATATTATTTCTTAACATTATTTGAACTTTATGCAACCTAAAAGACAATAAATATTCTAACCTATAAATAAATATCACCAAAGGCTCTACTTACATAATACTGGATTTGCTGACAATTTGCTGAATACACACTTTGAAAAAAAAAGTTCAGTAAATGTAATTTGCAAAATGAAATATTCATCACCAAACAACATTTGAAGGTGATAGGCCCGCAGGGTAATAATGTAATCATGAACCAAGTTGTTTTTATTCTGTTCATCTATACAGGCCTGCAACACAAAACTACGCCAGCGCAGCAATACTCTGCAGTCTGCCACCCTAACAAGATTGGGGTTAACCCGACTCCCTATCAAGCGATCATATATCAGGCGTTCAAAAAGGACATATCACCTTCTCCTCTGCAACTTCCCATTATCTTTGCACCATGCTTGTGGATCTGCCACATCCTTTCAATTTCGTAACTAAGTATACACACTGTATCAAGCAGATTAGTAATTAATAATTCCATTTTGGACGTACTTGATTTTTTCTTACAGTTTAGCCAAATTAATAGAGTGGATATGACAGACCTGAAAAGAGTGGATAATTTGGGGCCCATTCCCAGGAAATTTGGCTGTTTGGAAGGAATTTTAAGTTTTGAAAATAAGAAAATATGGTAAAACAACAAATTGAAGGAAATTAGAAGGAAATTTGAAGTTTGATGCTGTATTAGAATGCGGGCTACATAGCAAGGTAGAAATATTGGGGCGGCCATCAAAAATTGGGGTAGCCAAAATAAGATTTATTTATGTACTAATTGAAATAAGCTTTAAAAAAATAGCTGTTGAAAACTGCCTCTTTGCCTTTGATAAAGATCCTGTAGGATCGACAGCTCAGGGCCCTAAAAATTGAAATAAGCAATAAAGGGGCCAACACACTAACCCGATATCAAGGTAATCACTTCCTGTCGCATATCTATGACCAGCTCCTAAAGCCAAAAACACGCACCACCAATGTCAAGCTCCAACAGCAAGTAGATGAGAATTGGGAGAACAGTCAGTTTGAGAAAGTGCTACAATGTAGCACGAAACATCATTGTAGGCATGTTTAACATCATTTTACCCAATATTCATTCATAACCTCATTAATATACGCAAAGCCTGTAATCCAATCAAAAGAAATTGATTGCCTGACCGCGCACTAATTGTGAGGTCATTAGTAACTCACAATGACTCCGGACGCGCAACAATGACTTCTGCGCGCGCGTGCGTGTATAAGCTACGTGTTATGGCAACGCACACGCCTATGCGATGCCGTCAGCGCTTCTGTGATTGGTAGCTTTGTTGTCAGCGCTTGAATGTTATATTCGCCTGGTTGATTTTTTTTTGTAGGGTAGGTTACAACAATGATTAAAACTGGTTATATTTAACAGCGCTTTTATGGCATAAAATAACATTTTGATTTGTTCAAAATATTAGATACGACGGTAATGAATGACAATAATAACTTTGCACCATCTATTTTGAGGTCATTGTGGCCAGAATTAGTCGGGTTTTGTTTTGGGCCTCGTATTTTTGCTCCTCGCAAAAATACCTCAGCCCAAAACAAAACCCTCCGATTTCATACAATGACCTCAAAATAGATGGTGCGCAGTTATTATTGTCTAAATATTCACTTGGATTTGTTTACAAGAAATTTTACAAAATATATTATTCAAATCTGCTACAATTTGTGGACATCTTTTAAAAATAATCACTGGAAACTGATGGGTACCAATCATTTTGATGCAGCTTGTTAATTTGTAATATATCAAATGTGTCTGATCCTTAAACATTGATATATCGATTTGGACTTGATGAACATCCTATGTTATGTGATGTAAATCAATAGGAGACATTTAATATAGACATGAAGTATTCTTTTATTATATACCAAATGAGCTTGTAAATTACAATTAACTGGAAGGTATAATTATGTAAAGCTGGGGGAGGTGGAATTAATGAAAGCTATCGATATAAAGATGCAGGTTTACCTTGCAAATGTTGATCTTTTTGTTGGGACATTTGAATGCAAAATTTTTAAAGTTAGAGCATTTCCTTTTAAAATTAAAAAACAAGTTGGAACAACTGTTACTCATCCTAATGTGAGTGCAACTATGGATAACTGTGATATAAAACAGAAGAAATTGGACCACTTCCCATATCCCTGTCCCGTCATATTTGGCTGGTGGTATCCCTTTAATATAGTAGCCTCTGAGCACTATTGGGCTTTGCCTGGCTTCGGCCGAATGTTACAAATAATAAAAAAATTAAGAAGTTTCCATTTTCCGTTTTTGAAATTACCAATTCCGTGTGACTTTTCCGTTTTTTGTAAAACGGTAAACTTTGGTCTTTACAGTACACCAATCTGAATTTCAATATTCCTAATACCAATGTTTGCCTTTTCAAGTGACGACACTACCAATCAGAAGAGACAAAATCTGAAACATAATATTTTCCTTTCTTTTTTTGTACTTCTAAAATTTTGACTACCTTAAATTAACAAACAACTTCCTTCCTTCCTTCTTTCTTTTCCTTCCTGTCTGCCGTTTATAATGGCTACACTCGATAGCGTGTGGCTAGAAAACTGACGGGCATGGCAGGCAACAGAGCTAGAGCTGTAAATGTAATATGACTCACATGTGAATGCTAATATCATCCTTTGAGGCCGCCTGATTGACAAAAATACAGACCATTCTATGTGTAGCCACCATTTTCCACAGCTTCAAATTTTCACACAATCACTCTCCATCACTAGTCCTCACTAACATCCTGACTTTTTTATTTTTCACACCTATATGCCTCTTCAGTCCCTTCATATATCACAAGTTTCCTATATGACATGCTAAACCTAAAATGCAATTACCATTTCTGTACTAAAATGAAAATAACGTGCAAAGGATGGTTTATGGATCCCAGGGAGCAATCTGGTGCAACAGTATACGGCACGAATACCCTGTATCTATGAAGTCTTTTCATATGGTTTACAAAACCATTTAGTATCTCTTGTCATCTTGAATGCACTCCCAATTAGGGGAACTCAAAACAACTTTGGTTTAGAGAAGAGGTTGCTTACCTAGGAATCCTTGTATTATAGGCCAAAAAATATTGGGTTTGTATTTTTTTAATGATGATTTTTACAGATGGGATGTTTAAAATCTTTGTGTTTTCCACTTAAAATGAATATCATCTAACAATTATCCAGTAGTCAAAATTTACACATGTGCCTCATGAAAAAAGCATTATTTATATGTAATACTTTTGGGAGATTTTCAAAAACAAGACTGATAAGATTTAAAAAAAAAAAACCTTCCATTTTTCCCACTACAGGGCAACACAACAATTTGTTTGGCCTAAACACAAATAATGCATTTTATACCTACATACCTATGTTAAAACCTGTATCAAATATGTTCATAACATTTTGGCATAACTATCTGTAATTCTCTTATAATAGATGAATGACAAACAAATTTAGTATTTCAAAGTATAAGATATATCCTTAATGGTGAAACTGTTGGGAGTTTTTATTCACATGTATACAGCTGAAGTTGAAATTGCATAAATTTCATGTGTTGCGCATGTAGCCAGGTTCGCATAATTATTAATGTTCCGGAGTTCGAATAATCGGTGTACATTATGTAGTTACAATATGTGTTACAAAAGGATCTAATTAGCTGTAATGATTGTGTCCTTAGAATTTGATAATGCATAATGTATATGAAAGTGTTAGTTATTTTCCATTTTCAATCATGAAACAAAATAGTCCCAAACAGAAATGTTTGGTAGACTCATAACCGGTGCGATCTTACCTTTCCGATGTTGATTAAGATACTTCTTGCATCGATCCCGAGATGCGGAAAAAACCAATAGTCATTTTGTCCCACATAAATGAATAAATAACAAAACCCCGATCCCCGGTGGACTCACCCAAAAGGTGACGTCACACCATATGATCGCCCCTTATCCGACTTGGGATCCCCTACTCGGACCAAACTTGTAGGGGTGGCGGGGTCCGGGATAATCAACATCGAAAGGTAAGATCGCACGGTTATGAGTCTACCAAACATTTCTGTTTGGGACTAGACTCAGTACACGGTCGATCTTACCGCTTCCGATGTTGATTAAGATACTTCTTGCATCAACATCTGAAAGATCGATCTAGCAAGTAACCTACGGATGGAGGTACAAGATTGGTCAGCATCTGATCAGGGATCGGGAGCGGGTAACGATGGTTTTCGCGAGGTCAGAAAATATTTTCCCCCAACGGTCGGGAAACAGAAAAGACCACGCGATCACAGACATAAACCTCCTTACTTAATAAGTTTGGTGGTTAAGAATAGCGACACTGGTTCTTACCATGCTGAGTATTCTGTATAGTCTGAAAACCTGGTACCCGTACACCACCGTATTATGATCGCCGAACAATGTCCCGGTAAACCTCCGCCCGTCTCTGATTACTAACGTAAACGGAAGTATCGTAGAGAAGGGCGAGGTGGCTTCCGGGACACCGCCTGCTAGATCTCCTCAAGGGATAACCGAACGGTATACCCAAGATGATGAGATAGCTTTCGTGTCGAGTGGGTCGTGGGACGCGAAACCTTCGCGATCCCCCGGACCCCACTAACACCTGGACCAGCCATTGCGACAGCGGCTGGACCGAAAGGCTCTGTAAGGGTGATGAATGCGGTCGTGAGTCCTCGCAAGGCTTGTGTTCGAAGAAATAGTGCTGCAGCGCCTTATCGGACACCCCAGCCTATCTTTGGCTTCAGCCGAACCTTGCCCAACCCTGGGGATTGGAGAGGGACGAATGTCGGTATGCACCGCGCCCGCTCAGAGTCACGAGAACAGAGCGCCCGAAACAGTGTCGCTCCAGTGTTTGTGAACACGGAAGCTAACCTCGAGACCGTGTGCAACTCAGCACCGCCGTCCCGAAGCCAACGCCAAACCGGAAAGCCATCTTGAGAGTTACGTATTTAGGCGTCGCTTTTGACGGAAGGTCAAAAGGGTGACCCTTAAAGTAATCTAAGACTGTGTTGGGATCCCTTAGGAGGATCACTTTCCTTTTTGGTAGACACTCGCTGAACATACCGTCGAGGCGTAGACTAATAAGGTAACCATCGGCTATGATAGTCGACCCGCCTCAAACCTCGGTGAATGGAGAGGACAGCTGACTTATAGCTGGCCCCAGTGGCCCGCTGAAGTCTTGCTTGGAACTTTTCTGTCAGAAACTCCGAATTAGCAGCACAGAGGTTCTAGCGGGAGAGCTATTTGTCTCATTGCACCAAGCGTAGTATGGAGCCAGACTCTGGCTATACGTCACGGAGGGTAGACTTCCGTCTAGCCCGGCGATGAGAAAAACAGCTTCTGATGAAAAGTATCCTTCGCTGCGTGTTCCCTGGTAAGGGCCATGCAGCTAACTGCAGGTGCTCTAGTGATAGACTGGGTACCTCCGCTCCGGCATCCGGAGTAGATCTGGTACTGGGAGTGCCAGCGGCCTTGCCGCTAGCAGAATGACAATGCAGTCTTCCCACCCGATCTTGGCCACCACCCTCATGAGTAGTGAGATCGGAGGGACTGCATAAGCTGTCATCCCTCCCCAGTCTATGGACAGAGCGTCCACGGTGAATGCTTGGGGTCCGCGACCCTTGAGCAGTACACGGCAGTGGATGATTGCGATGAGATGCGAACAGATCTTTCGAGGGGTGGTACATCCCCTTGAAGATCGCCTGAGCGACCTGCGGAGCAAGGGACCATTCTGCTGGTCCCGACACCCTTCCTCGTCACAGATTGTGCGCGAGGATGCTGGTGACGCCCGCGATGTGTATCGCTCTCATCGTAATCTGCCTGAACTTGCACCACCCTATCAGGTGTCGTGCATGCAGGCTCAATCGTGGTGGCCCGGAGTCCCCTTGTCTGTTGGGGTAGGCTACCACGGTTGTGTTATCCGTCAGGACAACGGTATGTGATTCCACGATCACCTCCTCGTAAGCGAGGGAGGTTGATGTGAAACTCTGTCTCTATGGCCCCATAGGCCCGAGACGGAGTCTCCGTGGATGTGGACCCCCAGCCCCGTTTTGACGCTATGGTCGTCACTACGTGACATACCGGGGTGCAGGAAACCTGACACCCTGGGTCAAATTGGGCTGATGGGTCCACCACCAGAGTTCTCTCGCGCGATCTCCGACAACGGAACCGCGAGGGATATTGGTGACGACTGGGCCTGCAAGCAGGCTAGAAGGTGTAGTTGGGTAAGCCTAACGTAGAAACGGCAGTACAGTACGAGGTCTACCATACTGGCCATTAGGCCTACCACCTTCATCCATGCCACAGCGGGTTTTGCCCGAGACTCGCCAAGAGTCAGGCACACCGCACCATGTTCGCCACCCGCTCGGGTGAGAGCACCGCGAACCCCTCCGTGAGGGTGATCTGGGCCCCTACAAATAGTGGTGTCTCGTCGGGACCACGCTGGACTTTTTGAGCTGATCAAAAATCCAGGGTCCCGCACCCTCACGGACTATCAACCCCATGAGACCCGTAGTCTTCAGTGGAGTGCGTCCGTATATGAGCCAAACGTCCAGGTAGCAACTGATGTTGACACCCCTGTGCTTCAGGTACGCTGCCACCGCTCTGACCAAGAGTGTTAAACACCCTGGGAGAGATGGACAGGCCGGAAGGCCGGTATCAAAACTGGTAATTTTGATCCTGTACCTAGAAGCGCAGATGCCTCCGATCTTGAGAGGCGATTGGCATATGCAGATAGGCGTCCGAGAGATCTAGCGATGCTGTTCCCATGCCCCTGATGGGGCAGGCTAGCACCGAGGCGAGAGTCCCCATTCTGAACCTCTTGGGCCTGAAGAACGTGTTCAACAGCCTGCGGTTCCGGATGGGGCTCCCGTCGCCGTCTTCCTTGGAGCCAATGGCTCCAAGATCACCCGTAGAACGGGGGTAGACCGGGACAATCGCCGCTTCGTGAGAAGCTGTGTGATCCCTGTCAGTAGTGCCCGACGCTGGGGGCCGTCTGACGGCACTACTGTGGACCTCTGAAATGTGCAGACGAATGTGGGGAGACTGGGTTGCCAGTCTGTAACCCCCACTCACCACTGACCATACCCAGGCGCTCAAAGAGATGGTTTCCCACCTCTGGGTGAAAGCCATAAGCGGTCGTCCACTGGGAGATCCCCCTGTGGAAAAACCGCTGAGCCCCCCAGGAATGCTCTGCCTAGCTTCCCTTGGAAGAGCGCTTGCTCCTCTTCGGGGCTTGCCAGCTGTTCCTGTGCTACCCTTGCGCCTCCCAGAAATGGGTGCTGCAGAGGTAGTGGGCTCGGGTACTGTTGGTGGTGCACGGCCTGCTGAAGTCGGAGCTCCTACCCATGGTAAGGGCAGTTTCCGACCTCTTCAGAGTGCTCCCGTTGGTAGCTTCTTTGCACGGTCCTCCACCGTAGCGCAGAAGCATCCAAAGAGAAAAAGGACCCTGCCTTTCCATCGCGTTGAGCGATTGGAGTGGCAGGCCCCTCCCCGGCGCTGAGTGGACACCCTATGGGCTAGGCCCATGGAGCTCTCGTTGAGGCTAGCTGTTAGCACCGCTAATAGGCTCACCTCGCGGAAGAGCTCAGATGTTGTCTGAGCGTGATACGCTTGACGACATCTGGGCCCCTCTCGGATCCCCTCAGGTAGGTCCCGTGGTCCTCCCGCGTTACACGCAGAGGAAGCGTGCAAGCACGCCGGCGCCATAGCTCTACTGAGCTCGACAGCCCCACGATATCTACCCGTGAGGTTTGCCGGGAATGAGAGTGCAGGCGCCCCTGTGAGGAAGCAGCAGCTGAGCATCCTACTGAAAGGATCCCTGGTCCTCCTCCATGGACTCCCCTTAGGGGGTGTCCGGAGGAAGATCAGTGCTGTTGCTCCCCTCAAGGGGCAGCGGGGAAGGAGATTGTAGTGATGTCACTACCGGACTCAGCTTCCGACTCCTTTCCCTCGCCCACAGTATCCGTAGCATGCTCCGATGAGGACGGTAACTGAGGACGGGCATCTGAAAGCGGGTAAGAAGGCATAACCACTGTGTGGCTCGCCGACTACCTGCCAGCAGAAGAGGGAGTACTCCGCAAGACCCTGAGGTATCCGCCATGGCACCACTGGGTCCGCATGCTCTCGCAGCCGTCGTCCTAGCGCTTAGCAGCACGGGCCTACCCTGATCAAGATCTGGGTTAGCCCCATGCCGGCTGGCCTGGTCAACAGCTGATGTTGGTACTGCGTGGCCATCGCTGGCGACACTTGCCACGGTGCTAGGCCGTGGAAGAAACACCCTGCGGCGGGTACCACGGGCATACCCAGCCGGCAGCTGACCCTGAAAGGATCCGCCACCAGGGTAACCCCATGGTACTGCAGTACCAGCACCGCCTCCCCCCCCCCCCCCTTGTTGCCACCGAGACTGTGGCGACTAAAGCGGGTGCTGCGGTACCGTGCGGTATCAGCGTGGGTACCGTGAGGGTTCCCAACTGTGGACCGCTGTACCCTCGCCACACTGCGTTCCCTGTTTGGGGGATCAAGCTGTGTGCTGGCGTGGTACCGGCGCGGTACTAGCATGGGTACCCGTGAGGGTTCCCGGTTGTGTACCGCTGTATGCGCGGTTCCAGCGTAGGTGCCCGTGAGGGCTCCCGGCTGTGTACCACTGTACCCATGCCTCACTGCGCTCCCCGCAAGGGATCAAGCCCGTGTATGGGTACCCCGCTATACCGCTGTCCCTTGGCTAGAGGGAGCTTGCCTAGTACCACGGGTAGCTGAGCGTGCATACCCCCGATCAATCACCTCGCCACCTGAATAGGCATCGTCAATCAATGGAGCTATGCCCTGTTGATTTGACAGTGATCGATCAAGAGAGGGTAATTGACCCATTGACGGTAATGGATATCCCACGCTCCGCTGGCTCTCGAGGACATAAGTGGGTTGTTGATCAGCTAGGCTGTTCAAGCTACTTACTGTACCCTCTAGAGCTTCGCCCAAGGTCGCTGTGTGTGGCGGACCACTCACGGCAGCTATGGGCGGGTGCATAGCGGCTACCACTGAAGTCAAGCCGTAGCTCGCCTTTGTAGCTGCCACCGAATGCACCTGGGTCGCTGTCCCGTGAGAGACTGCGAGCCCAACCCCTGAATAATCGCCAGCCAGTCCCTGTGGACAGCCAGCAGCTATTCTAGGGCCCAGGGTATCACTCGGCGGTCCCGCCATGGAACGCTGCCGTGTGACAACCCCAGTTGGTTCTGCTAAGACTACACCCACAGCGTTAGCAGCGGTATCGTCTCTGCTGAACCCATGCATGCTAGGGTTCAACCCAGGCAAGCCCGGGGTACCCTTGCATGCTGCCCGTCGCTGGCTACTACTGTGGCTGTTTGAGCCCGTAGATATGCCTGCAACAAACGGGTGTCCTCCTGCTAAAAACCCGTGAGGATTTTCGCTAGAGGACTGGTATCCTCCTGCTACAAAACCCGCTAGGGTTTTCGCTGGTGGTTACCGCTCTGCTGCCTGCTACTTTGCTCCGACGTATAGTCAGTGCTTTCGCTGGCTGCTGAGCCTTTGGACGCGCTTAGCAGTCCCTCGAAGGAACCGCCTGCTTGTCCGGGGACCGGAGCCCCTTAAGCAGACCTGCCATGACCCATAGGGGCTGTCACAGCAGAATCTACCGTGTCGACTGGTATCCTCCTGCTGCAAAACCCGCTAGGGTTTTCGCTGGTGGTTACCGCTCTGCTGCCTGCTACTTTGCTCCGACGTATAGTCAGTGCTTTCGCTGGCTGCTGAGCCTTTGGACGCGCTTAGCAGTCCCGAAGGAACCGCCTGCTTGTCCGGGGACCGGAGCCCCTTAAGCAGACCTGCCATGACCCATAGGGGCTGTCACAGCAGAATCCACCGTGTCGACCTTACCAGTGCCCTTGGTAGATTTCTTCTTCGTCTTATGGCGATGGACGGAGCCTATCCCAATCGCAAGCTGGAACTCGGAGAGTCCTAAGCAAAAGAAAGACATCTAGAAGATCGTGAGCACTCCCTGTGGGTGAAACAGAGCGGGTGTGGGTCCCGCTCCGTCACCAGGGAAGGGCAAGCCCGACAGGGCCGAGGCGAAGCGAGGAGAAAGGGAGGGGGGCACTACCCCCCCAACACGCCGACTCAAGCCCAGTAAGCAGACCTGAGCACGGAGGCTGGTCGCTAACGTTAGTGGTAAAGTAAGGACTGGCTAACTTTATTACTAAAATGTCAGACGGGTCCCTACCAATCCCCACCGTATGAATATCTGATTAACTCGTCTTTATCAGACGGTAATGAAGACATAACGATAGAGTAATCACCCTAACATAGCAACAATAACCTACCGTACATGAAATACAATGTGTATGTACAAACATCTATTGTAACTTACAGGCTGCAATGGTTGTTTTACGTGGGAAACAAAATGAATGGCGTCAACGAGTGGCCATTTTGAATTGCTCGTGTGTCCCGTATACAAACGGAGGCACGATATGTAGCTAAGTTTTGGATCGCTTTTTTGTCACTTTTTTAAGCCAGAAAATGCCGTCAAAACTATCCTCAGCCGAACAATACCGGTTTGGTTTTACCTAAGGTGTGAAACTACAACCGTATATCTCGCCTTTTTCGAGAAATTGATACACAGTGCTATGAACAATCGATAGGCACGCGTCTGTGTCAGTCGGAGACCAAGGAGGATAAGGGACGATCATATGGTGTGACGTCACCTTTTGGGTGAGTCCACCGGGGATCGGGGTTTTGTTATTTATTCATTTATGTGGGACAAAATGACTATTGGTTTTTCCGCATCTCGGATCGATGCAAGAAGTATCTTAATCAACATCGGAGACGGTAAGATCGACCGGTGTACTGAGTCTGACAAGATTGGCAAATACTGAAATAACCACAGCCCATGATACCATGTTTTGAGGATGCTAACATTTGATGAACCAATCATATCAGTCGCTTCTCAACACAATGCCTTATCTCAAATGACCTTTTCGTTAAATCCCATAAGCCTTTGCGAGTACACCTGAGATGTCGTCATTTGACGCTGCACCGATGCGCACATTGTTTAACGAACATCGTTGCTGCACATTGCAAGTCGATGTGACATCAAATGACGACACCTCAGGTGTACTCGCAAAGGATTATGGGATTTACCGAAAAAGTCAATTGAGACAAGGCCAAAATCGCATTGTGTTGAGAAGTGACTGATATGATATGATTTATGCTCTTTAGGCATCCATTTTGGTGATTGCTCATCAAAAAATATAGTGTGTGGAATGGAAACAGAAATATGATAAGACAGATATGATTATGATATTGTCTGTTCATATGAAATATTGCAATATTTTTATACAAATGTATCGTTTTGTTTATGTCATGTGTAAATAATGTTCTCATTATTTAATAAGCTGGCTGATGTGAAGGATGGTGTTTTTGTTCTTGATGTGTGATCGTAACTTAAATATACAAAATGAAAAAGAGGAGAGAAAATGTAAGAAGTTGAGGAAGATGTGCAAAATATTGAATAATGGTGTGTTTTTTACGTCGTACTGTGAAGTTAACATTTACATCCAGTCGCAAGTGACAAATGAAATCTTATTTATGTTAAATGATAAAGTTTTCACTAGCAACTGGAGTGTAAATTCAGCTCAGGACTATGTGTAAAAGGATCGATGATTTATCTGCCACATGCACCCCTTAGGGACCAGTCAATATTTATGTTGGAGGGATGAGGAATTCAAAATTATGTCCATATGGAACATTTGCTATTCCGCTCAATTCTCTCATTCCCAAATCCCCACATAAATTATTGATTGGTCTGTTTAAAAGCTGAATTAATGTCCCAATGATCAAGGATGATCCATTGCTTTTTGACCGATGGACTGTACATTTTCTCACAAAAACATCCATCTCTCTGTTTAGCATACCAATGATTCATCACACACCACTGAACATTCAGTATTTAAAGGTATGATGAAATAAGTCTCCTCTTATTTTTGTTGTATAACCTCCTTATTCCAGAATGCAGTCTGATTAGGAAAGAAATAATTTTGTTTTGCATATATCATTATTAGTATGACCCGCTTTATTCGCAAATGCAGTCAAATTGAAAAAAAAAATGCATTTTCAGGTTCTTCACATGGAAGAAGTTATAGTGCTTACAGAAAGCAGGGATGCAGAAAGGGACTGATGACATGTTGGATTAAACGCTATGACCTCGTCAAAATCATAGGATTATTTATCTTGTAGGTCAAGCTATTAATACAAATTGGCATCGTTTTATCACAGAGCAAAATGTGTATCAATTTAGTGAGTAGCTAAGGGATGATCGCAATGTTGCTTACATAATATTAGCTTTTCAAAATCAATGAATTCTTTTTAGCCATTTCTGGGGTTTGCTTTCTGGAATAAGGAGGCAATAACAAACGTTTCCAAATTGGTTTAAAACTTCTCCTTATGAGTACTCCCATTGCTACTCGGTAGCTTCAAACAAAGCATGTATAACTGAACTTATACAATATTGATAACCAGCATTGTGAGATTGCTAATAATCTGTACTGTACAGTACTCATTACATGTATAAATTCAGCTTTACAATTAACTCCTGATGATGATGATGGTCCTGTTTTAGTGTGGCAATAACATATCATAGCCAGGCACTTGGGCAGGGAAGCTCTTACACTGAATAAAGCTCTTTGCAGTCAAGTCCCAATATGGGCATGAATCGAACATGACGCATAATTCACTATAAGTGACAAATAATGCAAAGCACTGTCCATGTGAATAAATTAATTTCTTGAACGCAGTAGTAAGCATTCACCATATTAAAAAGCAAACTACTTAGATGGTACTTACACCATTTTGTTTTTTATAAAAGGCAACATGTTTGACTAATGTGACAATGCTGTAAAAACTGTTTCCAAACAAGTTAATTTCAGCCCAAAATTATACAAATGAAGGAAAATCATGCCTTACTTTTTGTAACAAAATAATTATCCAATATCACACACAACCAGTATATAATGGAGGACCTCTATATGTATTAGAAAATGAGAGCAGGAGAGATAGAGAGAGTGCTACCCTCATACTCCGTAATTTGACACTGCATTTTTTCCTATAAACACACACACACACATCTAGACAAGACCTTTATACAGAGAATCTTGTCCATTATGCATGCAGCTTGGCTTTACTACATATCTCATTATGTCATTTTGACATTTTATGCATTATAATATTCATTGAAGAAAAACTACTCACAAGATTTAGTCGTTATTTCTTTGGTTAGATTCTTATTTTTGTATCAAATTTTTGTCGTGGGTGTTACAGTGGGTTCCAAATTTGATATTATTCATCATGTGCAGGTAATTTGCAGTTCAGTCACATTAGGGAAGGATTAAAATGTTTTGGTATTTTAAACATTTATCCACCTTGCAAGAGTGTGCTACAGGATTTGGAATCCTGCAATCAAATTCATCTAGACTCTTTGCTGTAGTTTAAAGCCTTGGGGTTTTCAAAATGAAATACTGCAAAATCTTAAGATACCCCAATTGTGATAAAGGATGAGCGCCTAGGTATACACTAACCTAAGATCAAGGTATTGATAGGATGTTCTAAAGCAAACCATCAAATATAAAGCAGTAGAAATGTGAAAAACTCTAAATGAAAAAAGCTGATGCTCCCGTCATTTTATACTGGTTTGTATGTTATGTGAAGTCTACAAAATGCAAACTTTGTTTAGTTCTGCCAGAACAATTGGAAAATTAAATTCAAAGATCATTATCAGTAGAGCAAGACTATGAAACAGGCTGACTCAAATGATTTGTCATTAATTCAAAACAAAAACAACATCACCTCAATTATCATCACCTAATTGTAGGTAAATACATTTTCAAATGGCTTAGGTCTTTTATTGACTGTATCAGTGGCTGCATTTTCAAACAAACTCTATTATATACATCCCAAAAGTTGTTCTTTAAAAAACAAAACAAAATTCTGAGGCCACAATGGAAAATGTCAACCTTGCTGATTTTTGTCTCGAAAGGTCATTAGTATCACACTTTGCAAAAGGTTACTGGAATTTTAGACAAGTTTTCCGCAGATAAATGGGGCACAGTGTTCCTAGAAGATAACTCGCTAAGGAAATGAAAGCTTCCATGTATTATGCATCCTTCTACCCCTCAGGAATAGAAAAATATCAAGATTTATTTGGATACAAAGTGGTATTGTTACAGATGTCGGTTTTTGTCATGATCAACCTCGCACAGGCACGAATCCCCAAAAGGTCAAGCTGTGAGGATGCAACTCCATTGCACAACAGCAAAGGAAGGATCAGTTTGTGAAAGCAAGACTAACAAGTGCCGCCGTCTAAAAGTTCACAGTAAATAATTAAACACTTCAATTGATAAGCAATCATTTCATGCATGATTTGTTTTTCTTCTGAATTCTATTTTGGTAGCCTACAAAATCTAAAACCTCGCAAGAATTTTTGTGTTTTGTATATGATTACGGTGTCCAGTTTAAAAAACAAATTATAGATCAAATGTAATTTACTTTGGAATCATTTTAAAGGGTGACATTTTCCTTCTTGTGTTTTTTGAAAAACATGTTCCGTTTAAATTAATTACTGTAATACATGCTGATGCAAAGGCATGTAGACTGGATACATGATACCAACAGAGGTATTTTCTGGGCCGGGGCTTGAAATAAGGATTTCAGATCCAGGAGCAATTTTGGGTGTTTTTGTGTAAATATTGCCCCTGGTCTATACAAATACACACAGTTCTGTTTCAGAACCAGGGGCATTTTGCCTTTTAGCTGGGGTAAATTTGCCCCTTGCTCCTGCTTATTTCAAGCCATGTTCTAGGCATGATTTGAACTGTATTATGGAGGTCTTATCAAGTAAATTGGAAGATGCTTTTCACACCAGCATTTCAGCAACTATAGATACTGTTATTGACAGCCTGTGATACAGTCATAGACCAATACAAACCAAGCAGGATGGATACTCACTTTCCTAGTTTGCTTTTACTCCCTGATGTTTGTAGTTTCATATTTTCTAATTTGGCAGGACTCGGTATAAAGCCTCGTCCAGCTCCTTCTTTGACTAGTTTTCCTATCCACCAATCATTATTGTATTTCTGTGGGAACAAAACAATAATCAAAAATATTATGTACATCTATAATAGATAGTGACACAACTTTCAAAGCTATAACCAGCAGGGTTTTCTTTCAAGCCATAGAAGTATCGGTATCACGGTATTAAGCTATCTGAATATCATTCGATCAGACTGAGTTCACATACTCCTATGTGAACTCAGCCTGATCGAATGAGCGTATTTCATATAGCGAATACAGTATAAAGTAATACTTCTATGTGATCGCAGCCTAATGTACAATCCTACAATGTATAATATGAAATTGGTTAATTTTTTTCAAACCCTATTTTGTTTAAATATTTATGTTTACACATGTCCCGACTTGCACCTAAATGGAATCAGCCAAATCAGGGTCAGAATTTCGGCGAGAATCCGAGAATCATTTCTGCAAGAATGAAGATTGATTCTCGCACTGTGAAACAAAATTTTGACCCTGCTAATTTGTTGTGTTTGTAGGATTGTAGACCAACAGAATAATTCTAATAAAATGTAATAATTTGGATATTAATCCCCCCATAGAACTCCATGTTGAACAGCCAAAATAGCCAGTATCAAAGTCTGTGTGTGCTTGAGTCCTAAACCCATTTTCTGACATAGCAATTTCCGCCTATTGAGGGAGCACAATGTAAATAGATACCTGTAACATCATTATATAATTACACAAAAACGTGCTGACCGGAAAGGATTTGAACCAAGGACACATTCAACTCTTGTCTACTGCTACTCTATATGCTGAACATGTTATTTGAGAACAAGCTTTGATATCTTTTATGTTCAAGACCACAAAATGTGGCATTTGTTTAAAATTCCCATCGGACCCCTTGGATTTGGATTTTGTAGGGCTGAATGGGTCCAATGAATTTGTGTGGACCCTGTAAGATTTGGTGGACAGCTCAACCGGGAGCTCAACCCCTGCCTAAATAGTATTTTCATAGCAGACATTTATTATTGGCTAGATCGTTTAACTTTGCAGTTTGCACATACACATACGCATACAAAATGTTTACAGCCTTATGGGTGTCACTTTCTTTTCTCATTAGAATATGAGTCAGACATAGTAATTAATGCACAAGAAAATGCTTTCAGCGATGGAGGGAGGCCCTAGATTAAAACCACTGAAGCCCCATAGACCTGTTGCTCACTCTCTAGATTGGTGTTGAAAATCACACAGCTCATTACTCGTCCTAGAACTGTGGGTGTGACTGCCTTGTAATCAGATATATTCTTTGTCCTTGATCAGCTTTTACTGGTTTCCATCATTTTCAAAAGCCGGATGTTTAGAATCGAGAACATATGGTTCTGAATTTCTAAGAAAAGTTTCACCGTAACCTTTCAAAGAGCTAATTTTTATGATGACACACTAGAAATCTGTACAATTTTACTCCGTAAATGTATTTTATGGCTTCTTTGAAAACATATTAGGATGAGATCCTTCTTCCACATTCACCTTCATCTTAATAAATCCAAATTCTGAATCAATAACATGTCCCTGAAATACTTCCTCTCCAAACCTCTCAAACTCAAAGTAACACTGTTACTGAACATGTAATAAGCCCTTTTGCAATTTTGGAAATCTTGGACTGCGATCAACATCCGGGTCTTTCGCAATTTGAAATCTCGGACTCATAACGACTGTGCATCAACATCTGGGCCTTTTTGAGAGATGACAACCATGTGACAACTGAACCTCCTCCATTGACGATGTATGTGATGAACTGTGCCTGAAAGGATTCCCCATGATTTTACATTCCTGTTTTCACTCTAGCAATTTCTATCTAGCTCATCAATACTTTCCTAGTCTTCTGCAGTGTTCGGAAGACATCAAGATCCAAAAATATGAAAAATACATGTAGGAAGTATTTCTTGCAAAGTTCACCCGCATTAAAATACTGTAACGAGTTATCAATTTTATCTCCCATTCCCAAGCAAGGAAGTTAAGCGCATCATGAGACCGAGATTTCCAAAATTGCGAATGGGCTCATTTCACCGCTTGTTTTCTTACTTCTTTGATGTGAAGAAACTCTTTTGTCTTGAAGGATATTGCACAACCCTGTACTGGTGAGTCGTCATCTAAGGTGCCATCATAGCTTACATTTGTTCGTACAGCAAAAGCTACAGGTTTTGTCTGCAAAAGAAAACAAAATAATAAATTATATGCATGTTTTATTTGATAGAGCCTGCATTTTAAATTATACATATTCCTATATTACAGGACATGATAATAAAAAATTATCTTTCAACATCTGCCAGAATACATGTTTGGGATAATTTATGGCATAACAATATAGTACAAAAACCAACCTCACATTTTATAATCTTCCAAATATTTGAAATTCCTCAAGTCTGTATACATCTTATTCCTAGTAAACAATTATATTTACTTTCTCTAGGGTTCAAGATGAATTTGGCTGATAACATTCATAGAAATCTATTTTGAGGGGTTTGTATTGAGTATGTCGCTGCAACACAAATAGCTATATCTTGCTTCTGTGACACAGATGATGAACTGCGATACAAATAAACAGATTAAAAGTAGTATGTAGGTCCCTTACAGGGTATTTCATGCCAGTCTGCATGATGTGCACAGATACCTGTGGGAGGGTAATTCAGAAGCCAACATACTATGATTGCTTGATACAAGGATTTGGATGATGTTTGGTGATTGAAGTGTAGCTTCAATCCATGGCAGGCCCATATATGCCACAGGGATGTAATTGTTGAGCGGGTGAAAATGTGAGTTTAAGTAACGTAATGTTACATCCAGACAAAAAATTCTACTTTCACATAGAATAGAGCAACCAGTGCCATGATGCACACCGAGCTCAGTCTCACACTCAGATTTGATACTATTAAATTAGCCCTAATACCAGTCAATGTCATAAATTACCACACACTGGGCACCTCTGCTGGAACAGAGTAGGAGGGGTAACATATGAGGCTGCCCACCAAAACCACCCCAGCAGTATTAGGGTTAAGTATTTATTATTCCAATCTCTCAGTCTTTTAACTGCTGTTTGCATATTTATTTACAATTTATGGAAAGATATTATTTACTACAACATGGCTGCATTTGTTGAAGTGGTTAACTGATTATAGTGCCCGCTACAAAACAGCAACACTTGAAAATGTTGCACACGGTGTGTACGCCAAATACTGTTAATGAACTTTTACAAGAGGTCCAAAAAAGAAGACTTGTAAAAATGACTTCTCACAGAGTATTCTTATCTAAACTATGTCTTTAGTGTGTAAATGTACATATTTGCTTGGTGGTGTTCTTAATAATGCATTTAATTAATGGGAGGGGCAGTAGTACTAAAGACACCAAATGCTCAGTGAAGTATGACAGCAACACATTAATTATATGTGTTATATGAGCCATGTGCACTTGTTCAGTACAAAATATGAAAAATTCTTCAATTGAATGGTAAAGTTTAATGTATGCATACATGCATGCATACCCAAGAAAAAAATACAAACAGCTGGATCTTATAACCAGCTGCTTCTTGATTCCGTATCTGTTGCAATCAAATAAAATGAAATAAAATAAAATAAAAACCATATTATGGCTGCGGATGCAACATATTATGCACTGCATAATATCAATGATTGCACGGAACTTTGTCAATTGTGCAAACAATAAATTTAAAAGTACTTTTGCTTTTATGTCTGGTTTGCCAGCTGAACAGAATAAATAAACAATCAAAAATAAATTACTTTTAATCAAAAATCAGAAAGAACATCTACCGAAGAAAATAAGTGAACTAAAATTTGATATTGGAGTTATCTGCTGAAGATAGCAGTAACAGATAAGTTTCTAAAATCAGAAGGAACATCTACTGAAGAAAACAAATGAACTAAAATTTAATACTGGAGTTATCTACTGAAGATAGCAGTAACAGATTGCAAGTTTCTAAAAATCAGAAGGAACATCTACTGAAGAAAACAAATTAACTAAAATTTGATATTGAGTTATCTACTGAAGATAGCAGTAACAGATTTAATTGCAAGTTTGTAACCAGTGGGCATCATGCATGCAAGGAACAGTGACCTGCATTTTGCATGCTTTTTCAGGTCATAGATTCACCAATGAATTGGCCAAATAAATGTACAAAGTACAGTAGTTAGGACCCTTAGCAAATTTTAATGACTAACTAACGTCATGGCGGTGTATGTTTTTATGTGCGTGTAAAAATTAATCATCCATGGACAAACAGCAATATCATTAATTTTTGGGAAAAGGTTGTATTTCCTGCACAACATAAGAAAATGTAATGATTTGAAATGGAGAGAAATTACCAACTTGTTTGTGTTTCTGAGTTTCAATTCAACAGATATTTATCCCTGCAAGTAAGCAAAGTAACTCAAACTAGCCCTGGTACCAATCTTTCGGATTCAAAAATATCCTGTATACTCAAGATTTTCAATTTTTAGATTTTGAATTATTTACAATGTACAAAAAAATAAGCTTTAAAATGATATATCACATGTAATAATTGCTGGTAAATATTCAATCAAATAGGCAATAATCCTCTTGAAATTCCTTTGTTTCCTATTGAATTCTGTTGCGTTTATGGAGCTATATATCTGAATAGGCCCTGGCAACTTTACACCTGGTTCATGGTGACTGGTCACGTGAACATAATATATTCAAGATAGTAAACATTGAATTGCTCTAAATGCTGTCTACTGAAGATAGCAAAAATTCAATTGCTGATGGAAATTGTTTATCTGGTACTGAAGACAACACATTCTTTTATTTTTATGAATATCACTAAGTGAACTATAATTCTGATGTGATTGTTATCATCTGAAGATAGCAAAATACATGAGCTGGAGCAAATAATACATGAATGAATTAAATATAACTGAACTTTAATTCTATTTTGAGGTATGTACAGTCTGTTGAATGTGGTAATTATAAATTACATAAAACTTCTTTAAGTTGTAGTAGCACACTGTTTGTTATTCATTCAGTGGATAATACACATAATCCTCTGTTTATCTATGACGACCTCTGATAACAAGTTCTCCTTAACTTTGGCAAAGTCAAACTGTTCATCTCATCTCTTTTTACAGATATTCTTTAAGTTGTAGTAGCACACTGTTATTCAGATATGCCATCTTATAAGGTAAAGCCCTCTTACTCTCGCATTTACCAATATTCTACTTATGTAACCCTTGAAAACCCTAGGCACCATCATGGTCTGCTACAAATGCAGCTTAAGATTCTGTGAATCATTAATGGACTTGGTGAATAACAAGTAAAATGAACATATCTGTGAGATTTGTTTGCTCTTAAAAACATGAAAGTGTGTGTTTGTGAGCATGTGCTATCTACTGTAGACAGCAACTCTATATTTGGCGCTAGTATTTCGGGTGTATTGTTGATTGTGAATGATTTGTGTTTCTGGATTGATTTTGGTACACGTAACACAAATCCCAGTCCTTGGTAATATCTCTAAGTAGCACAATATCTCTAAGAAACACAATTTAACAATGCCCACCCACACTTTGAATTTACATGTAAGATGGGGGATTTCATATTTTATAATTCCAAATTACATTCAACCTAGTGCTCCCAACTTGAGCTTTGCACATATGCTGTATGCGTATGAGTGCTAGCCTGTTGATGGAAGGCATGACCCTGTTGCATATATTTAATCTGACATCCAAGACACTTGGTGCATATCAACAAGGGTCCTTGACTCATCATTATTATCTTCAATAAACATCCGGATCTTGGAGTCATGGGTTGTGCAATAGAGGATGGTTCAAACGCTTGCAATTATGCACATGAACAGCACAGCTGTGCCAACCATCAAAACACCTCCCCCGACCTCCCTCTATGCTTTCACATAGAACATATTATCTCTCTTTGGAGTATTTCCATGTGTTCTCTACTGACTGCTTTAATGTAATCAGCAATTTTATTCTGCTAATATTGTGGCCAGCCTTTGGACATGTTCATATTCATCCTGCACTTGTTTTCATGTTTTACAAACAACAGGGTGAATATTTCTCTGAGATTGTAATAAATTAACATCAAAAAGACAGGCACGGATGAATTATTTTTTTTAGTTTTTATGATGACTGTTGATCAGTAAGCTGGAAATCCACTTTGAAAAGGGTCAGTTAGGTTGAATTTTAATTATTACCACATGGGATTTGAAATAAAATTGTTATACATGTACAATGTTGATTTCAATTCCTCTCTACTTTTAGGCTACTTATATGCATCATAACTTTCTCTCCTCGCTTGAAAGAATTAAAGCAAAGCTTTTTCAAGGTTTTTAGGATTAAAATCAGAAAGTTCACTTGTGGAACATTTTAGTAAGCATTTTGAATTTTGATGCACTTCTTCTCGTGCAAATAAACTGTGTTTGTTTTGTTTATCACACAAACTTTTTACTTAGCCTAAAACTTAACACCGTATCAACTTTGTAAATTATCCAAGTCATGATTATAACAAGATGTGACATTCACCACATTTAATTTCAACATGAAATATTAGATTTAATTATCCAGCTTTCTAATAGTTTGCTTCATGATGCCTTATCACATGTCATTTTCTAAATTACATTCCACATACTGCCACCTATTAATTTATTCTCTGCACTTTTGCACCCATCATTAATATGTGGTGCATACGAACTGTACTGACATAATTAATCAAACAAAATAAATAATTGCACTGTCATAGATTTGAACAAAGGCCCGTAATTGTTTTAATGATCTACAGTCTGGAGGCTAACACAAAGTTCTGTGTTGAGAAAATTTTGCTAGTCATTTGTTTCTCCTAAAAGGCAACTTAGGTTCTAACTAGATACTAATTAACAAAAGCCTCATTTTATGAATGTTTCTTTGTGTCTAGGATTTTTGTTTGTTGTGATATCAAATAATTATGATTTTTTAAAGTTTGTGATATGATACAAATTTTATGGCATATTATCAAAAACTAGATCATTTCGGCACAGGTATTTTGAATATTGCGTGTTGAGAGTCGGCTATTTTTATTTGTTTTTATGGTCAGTACGAGTTAGTTTTTTTTATAAAACCATGTGATTTGTGCTTGATAAATTATTTTTCTAACATATAAGACATAATGTCGTGATTGCAGTACACTTCCTTTAAACACTGGAAAAAATTTCCTGCAATCTTATTGGTTCTTAGCCGTATGACATGACATAACACGGTAGAGTGCATGCCCTTCGACGCGATACTTGTACACACTATTTGTACTAATCGGGGGTGCATCGATTCTAAGCCCTGGGTAATTTGTAGGTAAAATGTAGGATTTAATTTGATTAAAAATTTATTTTTTTTATTTGAATTGAAGTGTTTAAGAATGAGAATAAAACACGCGACATCATTATCTTTGGCGTAAAACAATAATGATGCCGCCAGTGTTATATATGAGACTATAGATGCACAACAGCGGCTAAAAACACTACCTTTATTCTCTAAGTATTAGTTCACTTACCCTAGCTTTGTCTAGTTGTGCAAGGGCCTGTCGCTCGGTTTCCTTCTTCCAGGCTTCTCGATCCTCATCCAGCGATAGATCCGAATCGGAAGGCCTTCCATAATTGGAGTCTTCAGATCCCTAAAATAATGAGAAAAAGAAGAACACATGATTGAGTAACAGAAAAATAAAAATAAAACATATATTGCAAAGAAATTCATCAGGATAGTCTTTGATTATTGTTTAAAAGATTTGTGCACCACGAACATTACCTATTTGACTACCATTATTCCCAGTGCTTCCTCACAATGAATTACCAGTTCACATTTTGATTTATAAGGCATTGTTTGGTAAATAAGTTTCCATGCCATGTCATCATGGACATGATATTAACACAAACCAATTCAGGATTTTGTTCCATACATGCATACATTTATAACAAACAAAATAAAAACTTGACCAGTAATGGTCAAAAATCATATTTTGTAAATTTGTGCTGTATGTTGAAAACCCAATGTCAAAGTAATGCTTCTATCTTTTAGCATCAAAATATATTTTATAACCTTTATATTCGCATAATGTAATGCAAACTCTTCTAATACATTTGCCAAATTACAAATGATATGTGATCATCATGGGTGACCATTTCACAGGCATTCTATTAGTACAACATTACCTGATTTCTCACTACATTTGCTTTAAACTGCATCTGGAGTGTTATTGAGCCAAATATTATTCCCCACCATACACTATTTTGTTAGGCAACAAAATGTCTTAACATTGTATATCCAATACACATGTACAAATGAACTTTGCATGGGTCATGCCATTATCAATTTGCAGCTTGCAGACTGTGCCCGAGAGTCACTGACAATTTACTTTCTGAAAGTCGCATCAGGAAATCAAAATTCTCCGCCATCAATTTCACGACAATAGTATTTTCACACGAGCACCTGCTCCCATCTACTGTATGGGATGTGCCCATTTTGTCTTCTCACTGATTATGTCAACTGATACGGCAGACTGGTTTGCTGGTATACACTGAAAGCAATGCATACTCATGGATCACCAGCATATATGTGTTTACCTATTAATATATTTCATTGTTTCACTAACTGCATGGTTACTAGGCTATGATTAAAGTGTGTATGGATGAATAGAAAGGGCATCTTATTAAAATCATATTATGATGATTATTAAGGTCAAAGTGAATGGATAGTAATGAAATGAAACTGGGCTACGTATCTTACAGGTAGAGAATTTAAACGGTTTCTCCAGCTGCAAATTGACTCATCTTGAAAGCTTTAAGAAAAAACAATTTTCCATGTTCACTCGTATGATCAATCCAAATGAATGATGTAATCATGAATATTTATACATTACTATATAAATTCACTTTATTGTGAGAGTAAAAAAAAAACATCCTTCGACCATCAATGCAATACTTATCACTTGGCTTGTTTTGAATAACATTGCATAAAAAACTAAAGCTTTTAACAAGGTTCATATTGCTGTAGTATATTTTTTTGAACCTATGATTTTTGTAAGTTATATAATTCACACATTTCTCCATTTATTTTAAGGACAGCTAATCAGCCATGTGTCTGAATTTCATATACACTGTTTTAACAAACTGTCACTGGATTTTTCCAGTAAACTTTGCAAATTTAAATCTTATGATCAAGACTCATCTGCCATTAACTGTCTTTGGCACTGGATTCCACACTCATGTTTTATTGGGTCCATGACATGCTATATTCCTCCTGAGCTAAAAACTAAATTTTCCCAGTCTGTCGTTCCCTATCCTTGCAACAGGCATTTACCATATGCCCGCAGTTTAATGCACACCCATGAATGTCATACACATGAAGGCATTGCATTTTAATGCCATGCTTATTTAACATTGAATGAAGATTACACCGGCACTTGATGTTCTGATGCTTAGACAATGGCGGGTGTATATACATCTATGCATATATAGTATGTATGTTATATGTATATCAACTCGTATTTAAGGTTAGCAACTATTTTAAACTATTGCGATTTGGTAGTTCACAGCATCTTGCGAATTGTAGTGAGCTTTGGCAAAATTGCACTGATCATTCCATAGCTAGTGTGTAGAAGAATTCAAATATCACAGATATACTTTTATAGGTTTTGTGGTTCTCGAGTTATGTTGCAAAGAGGGCTGAAACAACAACACTTTTGTTAAACGTACATCACTCATTTAAAAACAACAATAAACCAATAACTTTACAACAAACTGCCAATGCAAATCTGGATCATGGCCCAAAACATATGACACACTGATGATGATGGTTGAATATTTTGGGCCATTTTTTATGTATTCATAAAGCAATGTAAAAAAAAAAGCACCCCTGGACAGTTAATACAGTATACGATTTGTAGAATGAACTTTTGCAAAACATCAAAGTGTTATTTTTTTAATAATATATTGATTTAGATTATAATGAAAATGTATTTTTTTTTTTTTTTTTTTTTGGCTGCTTCGCCCAACAATACCTTGTCTACCCTTAAATGCAGAGACCACATAGACTATGTCCATCAGTGCGATATCAAACAAATACTTCCAGGCTCTTTTGCATACAAAATTACATCAGTTGAAAAATAATGGAAATTTCAAAGGGTTTCTAAATGTCACATTTGCAAATGTGACGAATGTGACAAATGGGTGATTTGTTTTATTACCGCTTTTATACGTAATTATATCTGATGATCAAAAATACAACTGTGGCAATTTTTAATCACAAAGGGAGATTTATAATTCATAAATTGCAGATGACAAAAGTTAAACTAGGTTGGTACATATACAATTGCAAAGTAAACTGGTCCCAAAAAGTAACTTACCAGGTAAGAAATTCGTCTGTCAAGTTCAAACGACAAATCGTATTATCCTTAATAGCATATGAGTGGAAGCGGTGTACATTTACGCGGAGTTTGACACCTCATTTGTCGCAAACAGATCAAAACTTTTGAAGTTATGCTCATTTGAACAAGCCTACTATCAAATTTGAAAGTTGCAGGTCCGCCCCAGATGATTGAATAAGGACAATTGTCATTGAACTTTGATCATTCTTCATCCTCACAAGAAGCAATAGGAAAGTTAGTCATGCAAAGAAGAAGAGGAGAGCACTGATTACACCTGTATACTGCCAACCATCTCAAGTGGTATGAGTGCAACTTTCATTCCAGTGGATAGGTTCGGTTAAATAAGCATAACTTCAAAAATACTCATCCGTTTGCAACAAATGAGGTGTCAAAATTAGCGTAAATTAACACTGCTTCCACTCATATCCCATTTAGTGTAACACAATTTGTCGTTTGAATTTGACAGACAAATTTCTTACCTGGTAAGTTTCTTTTTTGGAGCAGTTTACATTAATTACTTCATAATTAACTTATATTTAGGGGTATAAAAATCAATTGAAGTAGCACTGCACTATTTTACCCATTTTTGGGGTATGTACAATCAAATGGGGAATAAGTTGACAATTATGTTGGCATTTTTTTACTTCATATTCTTATTCTGCACAAAGTTTTAGCCACAAAGGTTTGATTGCAACCTAATTTGGCAGTCAAACGGTGGCAAGATCTCAAATCATGTCATATATAGGCCTGAAATAAAACTAACGAAAAACTATCTTTCAGTGTCTGCCTTTTCAGCAGCTGATCCCAAATCTTTGAAAATTAGTTCAGAAAAATCTTGCATAGTCAACCAATCAATTTATGGCAATTTGAATGCATATTTGATCATACAAAGGACACCACGTTGCGTCACATATGAGCAACAAGGTATGTGATTGGTGTGAACAATTATACCACGCAACAAACTCATCGAACGCTCTGTCACCAGTGTGTGATTGGTTGTGATGCTTTTGTTTACTGTGGTAGCGCTGGATCCATGTTTACTTTCTGAAAAGGTTTGTGGAAGAATTAATCGTTTTTTTACAAACTAATTAGCCTGAAATGAATGATAAATTAATTCTTGTATTTGGTATATAACATTTGCTTGGAAGTAGAACAAAACATTGAACTCAATGTCAATACTGTTTGCACATGGTCTCTGTCATTTTAAATGAGACATCTGCTTAATAACCATGAATTTCAGAAATTAATTATTATTATTAACTGGAGTAGTTTCTACGTCAAACTTAAAATTACGATCTCCCTATAGGTTATGTGACATTATAAAGACCATCAACAGAACTAGGTGATCATTTACTATTCTTATAATCGTCAGTTCAACAATAGCGCGATTATTTACCAAGGAAATCCATTTCTGCTGGTTTATCTTTCCCAAATCCACATGACGTCAGCGTTTGATCCATTACTTCTCTCGACTAACTAACCCTTTACATTTCAGACTGCGAGAATCATTTCCTTGGAAACAAGCCAAGCACTGGCAGCCCCGGCTGACTCGCTTTGCTTTCATCAAGGGACTGTACACTATGGCATTCACAAATTGCCTTCATATCTATCTACACTTGTTGTTTCTATGCTTCCCTCCCACTAGAATTAAGTCATTTAGTTTATTGAACATTATCACTTTTATGCCCAACATGATGACACAATTGTTGTCACCTAAAAACGCATATGAATATTAGTTCATTATGCTGGAAGGGCAGTAACAAATGGTTCCAGGACTTTATTTCATTGGTTGATTTTGTCACAACAAGCAAGCATGTCATGTGTTCATAAGATATGCAGATTGAGCCATCTTTAACTCCATTCTGTTCACATCTACTTTATATCTGCTGATCTGAGAGTAAACAAACTCAGATCAATCTTAAACAAGGATAATTTATGAACAAGTTTTAAAGCTAGTGCATAAAGGGGACCATATTTAAAATTTTAAAAAACCTCAGCCAAGCTTGCAAAATAGATCTGAACAAGACTTGATGTTTTCTGGGGAAACAGAACTGCTTTTATGCTAGCTCCATCTGCAGGCGCCAATTATTAAGATTGTGTTACACATGAACGTTTCCTACATTAGCATGCCAGTTGCCATGGAAACCAAACGTCTTTTATAGCGGCAGAGAATCGCCACCTTATGCTGTGTACAACCAAATTTACAGGAAAAAAAAATCCCTCTTTTTTTTTTTTTTTTTAAATAATAAGGAATTCACCTGAGTGAATCACTGGACGGTCATTGTTATTGTCTGGGACTCTTGTACATAATCAAATTTCTTTGCTCTAATTTGAAATCATTTTGAACCAATTTTATCTTTGCAAATTAAACTAGCCTTTTTTTATTAAATTCCCCATCACATCAGTAAACTTGATTTAGTTAATTCTCAATCTCACAAACTGGCATTGATTTATTATTGGTCACGTTGTATAAAGATCTAAAGAAGGCTTACAAACAATTGTTCATAACAAGAAGTACCTGGCCATGTTTCATGATATAGTTACATGTTTGTTATACAACAATTGCAAATCTTTTAAATAATATGCATAAATTGTCAAAATAAAAACCTAAAAAACTTCATCATTCATTGCTTTTTATAATTTACTGTATGAATATTGATTGATTGATTGATTGATTGATTGATTGATTGATTGATTGATTGATTGATTGATTGATTGATCGATTGATTGATCGATCGAATGATCATGCAACCTCAGGGCAGGACAGCTAAGAGTGGTAGATGGAACACAGGGCTGTACTTGAAGTAAATACTAAAAAAGCGACAAATCATTTGAAATAATCTCCTTCTTGCTGTGATGTTCTATGCCTCATGGTTCCCTTGCGCCTAGGCTTGGGCAATTAGGTACGTAGTGTTCCTACATGTATGTTAAAAAAACGTTGTCCCAGAAAAAATTGCATTATATTAATTTATTATATGATTGTGGAACTCCACTCCACCTATTTGAAGTGTAGATTCAAAGAAATAAGCCTACATGCATTACATTTATCACAAAACTGTTCACTGCACAATATAATGGTCATATGTGACCGTACAGCACGAATGAGCCGTAAATGTCCTCAATTGTATTCAGAGTTACAGTGTAAAATGGGCATGAAGGTCATATTCATAGGTATTTCAATTTGGTGCTACGTGTATCTCATTAAATGAGGTACACGAGCACCAAATTGAGGTACCAATGAATACGACCTTCATGCCCATTTTACACTGTAACTCGGAATACAATTGAGGACATTTACGGCTCATTTGTGCTGTACGGTCACATATCATCACAGGAAGAAAATTAACAAACTCACATAAAATGTGTCGATGAAAACAAGGGTTACAACATATTTGCTTAAACCCGAGTTAATAATGATAGTATAATACTGACTATATTTTAGCTTGAAGCTTTAAACGACACTGGTGGCATTTGATATATGACGTTTGTATACCATCTTGTAAAGTAATTAACTGCAAAATGAAAATCATGCGCCTAGTGTTCGACAAAATGGACATTATGTACATAAAGGGCAAGGCAAATACATACCATGAAAGAATATGCTTCATTTCATGAGTTCAATTGTCCTCCTTCGTCATAAAATGTAACACAAAAATGAAGAAATGGACTATGCCATCTTTTCCTTGGCTTTCAAAATATATCTTGAGCATTAACAATGAACAATAAAATATTCATAAGTAGCGATCATGGAGAGCCTGAAATTATGTAATAGCTATTCATACTTATCCTAATTTATTAGTAAATAATTGGCTTAACTTACAAACAACATGAGGAACTAAAAGGATGAAATTCACAGGGAGTGGCAAGTTTGCATCAGGTTAGTGCACTGTATCCATTTCCGCCATAAACCTGAGGATCACTCCCCCATGTTGATCATGTCCCTGCCAGGTCAATGACTCTCATCATGTAATAATAATTGTCAACCCATTCAGCTCATGCTCGTTACATTGGCTCCTTAGCTAAATTATGTACAAGCACAGAAAATATAGAAATGAATTGAGCATTATCAAATCATATGGATTTATTGATTCAGGCTTGGCACCAAATGTTGCACAGCTGAGGGTTTTATAAATAGTCTTATTATCATGCATAAATGAATATTTCAATTATATGCCAATGTGTGTTTTGTCTATCAGTATGCATATGTATACCAGCACATTGCGGTATCCATGCACTTCAGTTAATTTGTGTGGATGTGCAGGCCTAGGCCTAACTGCACTCTTCTGTTTATGTAGGCATTTACTTAAATTCAATTATGAAACTACTGCCTCACCATCATAGGAAAACAATCGGTTTCAGGCACCATTATCTTTGACTTTCTTTTTAATGTTCCATAAGAACAATGTTAAAACTAAAAATCTAAAAATGTAAAATAAATTATGAATTAATTAAATTAATTATTTCTGACAACAAATAAGTACACAAACGCTATCTTCAGTAGATAACATTGTAATTATCTAAATCTTAACAATTTTAACATTGTCGTTCAGCTTTTTTCATGTCTGCAGATCTTTTGCACACCAAATAAATAAATAGAAAAATTAATGCAAAATAAATAAATAAATAAATAAATAAATAAATAAATAAATAAATAAATAAATAAATAAATAAATAAATAAATAAATAATAAAAATCAAAATTAAAAATTAAAAAAAAATAAATAAATAAATAAATAAATAAATAAATAAATAAATAAATAAATAAATAAATAAATAAATAAATAAACTAATAAATAAATAAATAAATAAATAAATAAATAAATAAATAAATAAATAAATAAATAAATAAATAAATAAATAAATAAATAAATAAATAAATAAATAAATAAATTAATTAATTAATTAATAAAATTAAAAATAAGAGATATGTTCATCTTTGAGACAATGAGAATTGTGCAAATTTGTGTGTTCACCTTGTACACTTCTGGTGAGAGTACTTTGAGATATTTGACCTCATTTTCTCCGAGTGAATTTGTTGATCCAATCAGCACTCCTTGTATACACGCTTTCTTTTCATATAATTATTGAAGCCGCATAGCTGGCTGCCTACCTGCCTGAAGAGTACATGCACTTTAACAATCACAATAAAAATATATAATCATATGCTGAAATGTATGATTTATATCTATAAGGACTTGAGGTCTATTCAACATTGATGTTGAGCAACTACGTGTATCAGCGCAATATTAATGATGTCAATGTGCAAACAAACTAATACTTCATCTCAAATTCTTATCAAAAATTGTGATAATTTATAAATTAATTAAACTTGTAAATTATTTCCTTCTAATTACCTCAAGAACTACAATAAAATCAAAGAACAATGCATCTTTTCTTTACAATGGAATCATCCTCTATCTCTCTGAAGGGATGCCTAAAAATAATCATTACTAAGTTACTAACTAACAACAGATCTTGAGCTTCAGAAATTAAAATATCATTTGACAAGTATCACAAGGGGAATACCATTTAGATCTCTGCAAAAAGTAAATTATGGTTTTCCAGTCATCATCAAATAACCCTTGAAACATATATTTTTGCAAATTAACTTTGACTTGTGTTTGAGCTATATCCATTTTAAAAGAGTATACAATCATTAGATTATGGCCCAAACTTTTTTCTTATTTCTTTAGAATGAGCTCTAAAAAAATGTTTTGGGGTACTGGGACTAGTTTCCATGGAAATTGATAAAATAGCTAATAAAAATACTGATCAAATATGCTAATTAAATACTTATTTTCCTATGGCACCAGACGTAATTAATTGCGCACATGCGTATTTGTTGCATACAAATACGATAGCACCAGTCTGATCTGATGGCATGTTACTTGCCAGATCTAGACCCTGTTTACATGTGTGGCCACAAGGGATTGTGTTTCTGTAAATAATTCACTAAAAGATAGCAAATATCTGCATATTGAACAAGAAGTTAAATGGCATGCCAGTCATATCCCCTCCAATTTATGTTTAACTCCTGCTTTCACCAATTTTACCTTATTTCAGCTAAAAATGAACAGGTATCCGACAGATAGGTTTATATGGCCTATTATTTTGTGAAAAAACCAAAAAATAATTGTATATAATATTTCTTAAATGCTGCTATCTACTGAAGATATACTATATCAGTTTGTGGTAGATGGACAGCAAATGATGTTAATGCTTCTATCTACTGAGTACGGCATATTACAGATTGTGTTACTGCTACAGAAGATAGCTATGTCCAAAAGTTCATTGCACTGTTCCCCAAAAGGATTTCAAATTTGGGAAAGAAAGCTATTTCATGGAACAATGTTATTAGCATCTAGTGGATGTTTCATAAATCTCATTGGCAAACGACAATGCCAAATTAACCAACACCAAATAAAATATATAATCATATGCTGAAATGTTTGATTTATATCTACAGTGTATGAGGACTTGAGGTCTATTCAACATTGATGTTGAGCAACTATGTGTATCAGCGCAATATTAATGATGTCAATGTGCAAACAAACTAATACCTCATCTCAAATTCTTATCAAAAATTGTGATAATTTATAAATTAATTAAACTTGTAATTTTTTCCCTTCTAATTACCTCAAGAACTACAATAAAATCATAGAACAATGCATCTTTTCTTTACAATGGAATCATCCTCTATCTCTCTAAAGGGATGCCTAAAAATAATCATTACTAAGCTACCAACTAACAAATCTTGAGCTTTCGAAATTAAAATATCATTTGACAAGTATCACAAGGGGAATACCATTTAGATCTCTACAAAAAGTAAATGATGGTTTTCCAGTCATCATCATATTCCTTGAAACATATATTTTTGCAAATTAACTTTGACTTGTAAGTTGTAGATCAAGAGATAAAATAGCATAAGTGGAGGCCATGTTTGAGCTATCCATTTTAAAAAAAGAGTATACAATCATTAGATATGGCCAAAAATTTTTTTTAGAATGAGCTCTGAAAAAATGTTTTGGGGTACCGGTACTGGGACTAGTTTCCATGGAAATTGATAAAATAGCTAATAAAAATACTGATCAAATATGTTAATTAAATACTTATTTTCCTATGGCACCAGACGTAATTAATTGCGCACATGTGTATTTGTTGCATACAAATACGATAGCACCAGTGTGATCTGACGGCATGTTACTAGACCCTGTTTACATGTGTGGCCACAAGGGATTGTGTTTCTGTAAATAATTCACAAAAAGATAGCAAATATCTCAATATTGAACAAGAAGTTAAATGGCATGCCAGTCATATCCCCTCCAATTTATGTTTAACTCATGATTTCACCAATTTTACCTTATTTCAGCTAAAAATTAACATGTATCTGATAGATAGGTTTATATGGCCTTATTATTTTGTGAAAAAAACAAAACATAATTGTATATAATAATGCTGCTATCTACTGAAGATATACCATATTAGTTTGTGGCAGATAGACAGCAAATGATGTTAATGCTTCTATCTACTGAGTACGACAGATTTCAGATTGTGTTACTGCTACAGAAGATAGCTATGTCCAAAAGTTCATTGCACTGTTCCCCAAAAGGATTTCAAATTTGGGAAAGAAAGCTATTTCATGGAACAATGTTATTAGCATCTAGTGGATGTTTCATAAATTTCATTGGCAAAGAACAATGCCAAATTAGTAATAAAGAACGCAGACACACAGAGAAATAATTAACAACCCTGAATGACCCCCAAGTCCATACAACAACACCCTTCAACAAGCATTTTTATGTTTGCTTCAAAACTCACAGTATATAGTATTTCCTTCTCAAGAGGGTATGCTTGAATTCCAAGTACATTATTATCTCTTTTGGCTTTACAAACATACCCAAAACTATGTAAATCTCCCAAAAGTGACAACTGTGTTACCCAATACTAAGTTAAAACAAATTATTCATTCTCTCCAACATGATCCCTGAACTTGAAATGTTTGAAAATGTAACCAATATAAATGCAGCATAATCTAATTCCATATGATGTAACTTGACACATGTATCCATCCAAAATGCAACAATTCTGTTTAGAAAGGGCTAAAAAGAATACGAAACAGCTCAGCAGTATGACGTCAGTCTGGGGTCCAACTTCAAAGACAATCGGATGTAAATACATATGAGCTTAGACTGGGAATCCTGAGCATTTATGATGGCTAGCACTACAGCACAGGCACTTCAATTCCAATGGATTTATATCCGTTAAGTTAAAAATAAGTTCCTTGTAAGAAATACAATCATTATATCTTTTGATAAATTATTCAAAGAAAACAAGATGACGGTAATCACAGAAAAAGTCAACATTTCCTATTCCATGAAAGTTAATAGTGGTAATAAATATGTAGCAGTACTTAATTCCAGTGTGTGCGTGCTATACGTGCCATGCATTGTGTGACAGGTTCCCCATTTGAGGTGTAATGTCATGCCCACGTTGTAGTGATTAAAGGCTATCATCAGTGATCACAGTGAAAGTGTTAAACACCTTGCAATTTGTAGGAATAGCTTAAAAGTGAAGGATAAGTAAATACAGTTTTTATTATGTATGATACTTATTTCATCTTACTCTAAATAGGGAAAAGTTGTTTGGGTGTTTGTTTGATTGTTTGCATGTCACTTCGATCAAAATGTCGCCAAGGAAAGGAAGCTAAAATGAAGGAATGAAGGAATGAAGAAAGAAAGAAAGAAAGAAAGAAAGAAAGAAAGAAAGAAAGAAAGAAAGAAAGAAAGAAAGAAAGAAAGAAAGAAAGAGAGAAAGAAAGAAAGAAAGAAAGAAAGAAAAAAAAAAAAAAAAAAAAAAAAAAAAAAAAAAAAAAAAAAAAAAAAAGAAAAAAAAAAAAAAAAAGAAAGAAAAAAAAAAAAGAAAAGAAAAAAAAAAAAAAAAAAAAAAGAAAGAAAGAAAAAAAAAGAAAGAAAGAAAGAAAGAAAGAAAGAAAGAAAGAAAGAAAGAAAGAAAGAAAGAAAGAAAGGAAGGAAGGAAGGAAGAAAGAAGTGACACCAATTGCAAACATGCATTGATATTACTATTAGCCATTGTCTATGAAGTTTTCACAGATTGGGGTCAAAGGTATTAAGGATTAACCAGCAGCGTAGCTGGGATTTTTTCCAGGAGGAGCAAGACTGTATGGGGCGGGGGCCCAAATCCACCAAATTTCCCACTTGGGGGGGGGGGCCCAAATAGACAATTTTTGCCAGGCTTATTGATAATAATCATATGGTATTGAATATCGTATGGATTCCCCATCTCTCTGCCCCTCCTCTCCCTCTCTTCCCCTCTCTCTGATACCTGCTGTCTTCAGTAGATAGCAAAATTAACACAATCTGACAGTCTGGGTCATTTCAAGTGGATCCAATTTAGTACATTTGAACGCAGGCTTTTCAAAGATACCAAAAACGGATGGGTACCAATCATTTTGATAAAGCTGACATAGTTCTAAATGCAACTCCGTATTTATGGGCTGAACCATCAAACAACTCGCATTTATATTGGTTGTGATTTTCAATCTTGTGTGTGATCAAGTCCTCAAAATCATATTTTATGCCAAAATCTAAGCACAACAGTTGATAACTCTGTTTAATAATTTCTTCCAAATAAAATAATTATTGATTGTATAATCTGATCTGTTTACAAGTTGGGCCTGCTAAAGAGCATCAAGGCAATAATTTTTGCTCTCACTTGAGCTATTCCTGCATGTAACATCTAAGGTGACAGTGCATGAGTAACTGTTTCCGCTCCATTGACAGTATAGTATTAGTGCAATAACATACCTACGATGACATGACACATAAATGAAAAGAAGAGCACACCCAAAATAAGACTTCTCCAGCCTGTAATGTCATTGCCACAAACTATATCTTCTTATAGTGCTCATATCAAGCAGCTATTTCAAAAGCCAAAGCCATAGGTTGAGAATGTCAATTAAGAGGAAGTGACAATATTATCATTTGGACAAAGATAATAATCTTATGCACTGACTAGGTCAACTTGGAACATCCAAATTAATACACAAGAGTTACACAAGAGGTAATTAGCTATGGAGTTGTTATCACGGTTATTGCTTAGTTAGTATTCCAGGCAGGCTTAAATGTCATCAGTGGAAAATAAGAACTGACACAGAATTGTGACTATGATCAAAGCATGCAGGGAAACCAACTAGCTCATTGCTTATTACAAATCCTTATTTCAACCCACCCCCTTGCTTTGAACAATACTCTCTCAAGCTGAGTGTTTCTGAATGTTTAAGGTCAAAATTTATGAAACTGTATTTGGTACAACTTTGAAACTCTACATTAGTTACAGCAAAATATAAAATCTTAATTGTTAATTACATCAATTTCTAGGCCTGTTATCGACACATGATTTTTAATTCCACACTTCGTTGGGGTAAAAATACAACAATCGACACATGTCGAAAGTCGTAATGGGATTTTAAAATGCTGAAAAAAGTCGATAGATAAGCTTAAAATCATGCCAATATGAGTTCCGATTGCCGAGTTCCGATTGCCGACTTCCGGTGTAAACATACTTCCTGGTTTGTTCTACTTCCGGGTTCGAGTCAACTTCAGGAGGTAATTTTCAACTTTCCGATGAAAACATGATCGTACGGTAAGCTTATTTGGACAAAATAGCATTGAAATTTAATTTTTTTTCTTTTTGATATGTGTCCTAAAGTGTCGAAACAGGACAATTTATTTTGACATGTCGGATTTAGGGTCATATCGACGATAATACGACACATACGACAGTCGATAACAGGCCTATCAATTTCTCGGCAAGACTTGTGATAACTGAAATACTTTTTGTGATGTACTAAACATGTTTAGATATATGCTTTGCAATTCAAAATTCCCTGATATAGTATTCTATTCATAACAGAGACATTAGATTAACTACCCATGTCATTTCCAAGTCTGTTGAATAGGTTCAATGGCTACTCTGGTATTGTATTGGAGAGTGAGTGAGTGAGGGTCATTCATCTTGAGCTGTAATATTTAAATACATGTACCAAATAACCACAGAACACACTCGCATCTGCTTTGCAATATGGTCAGCTTGGCTTTGTGGCTGCACTGAAAGTAAGAGCATATAATCTGAATATACATGAATATTTAATTAGTTCAAATTTAACCATAAAACATGGTAGTGTAATGAATGACTACTGCCTGCTTTGTAGAATGGTGAAACATACCCTTAAAACTGCAAATCCCTGGTTTTATTTGCCAATTTGGCAATTCCCCCATAGAGTTCCACAGTAAGTGGTTTTCTTTCCATTTGACATCATTATTTCGGCTTAAAATGATCAGAAAACCTTGGCAAATTATAGCAAAATAAAAATTTGACTATAATCATAACAGTATGGCTTTTTACATCAAAACAGCATGACAATACTCTCCATCAATTCCAATTGCTATGCAAAACCTCATGGCCCTATATACACAGGGCTAGCTCAACTGGTCATTATCATCCCTGTGTAAAAGATAGCCCTGAAAATGTCAATTTATGCGCAATATGAGTTAACTAGCTAGCAAATAGACCATTATGTTCGCAATTTCTTCATTTCAGCAGAATGATCTATTCATGAACAAGTGTGCAAGATATAATAAATCTAAAGCACTGTTTACAAAAGTAGACTAAGCACATCTGGAAAGAAAGAAAATCAACCGATAGAAAGAGTGAGTGCTTGCTTATTGGTTACTTAAAACATTTGCACCATTTTTAACATTTCATGATCCACAGCATCACCCCCCACTTTTCTGAAAAAAAGTTGAGATTTTTATACCACTGGAAACCTCTGGCTACATAATGCTTATGTACAAACAATTTTTTGCAGATTAATTTGTTTAGCAAAAATATCGTGAAATTTGAATTAACCAAGAACGAAATTACAAATTGTCTATGGAGCAGTGTAATACACATAATCAAGCATAAACTCTCACAAACGCAAAATCGGAATCATCTGAAATTTTGGGTATAAGCTTTTTTTGTGGATATCTACTGAAAAATGCCATAACAAGAGGATACTAGGATCACAAAATACTCCTTAACTTATCAATATCATAATCAATGTAATGGGAGTCTAGGCTCAAACTCATGACCTCAGTGATACCCACAAAAGCAGGGATAGTACCACTTGCTAAACTCCTCCCCAAAGGAGAAACACTGGGAAGATGTGAGATTTAAATAGCATCTGATGATGGTGATTTTGCACCCATTGGATGCAGCGCAAGAAAAGCCAGGTAACCAACCATGCAATTCCTTAAGTCAGGAACATAAAAATGACAGTGGAGTCAGATGGTAGAGCATACATTTGTACATGTAGAAAGTCCTGTGAATCTGAAAACAGGATGAGAAATAAACAGCAATACAAAGATGGACAGCATTGTGTGCTTGGAAGAGACTCTTGAATTGGATCCTACAGGCATCTAGTGAAGAGAGTATAGGAATAAATAAGCAGATTTGTTTTGCAATGTCTGAAATTAGGTGAGAGAGTCTTCTTGTCTATATTAAATCACCCATATTGATCAGACATCCTTGCTTTATTATGTCACCTAGATATAGTGAGTTACTAAATCAACTGCCACTAGGCTACCCTTATCTGAACTACCTAACATTAATGCCTGGACCTAAATGATGTTTTTTTTATCATTATTACTGCTATTAATATTATCATGATTGTAATTAGTAGAATTAACATTTTAATTCTAATTTCTAATAGTTTAAACTGACTTTCAGCACAACAAAGTCAACTGAACTTGCATTTCCGATGTGTTACACACATCTTCATCGTTATTATTAGTGTATTTGATCTTGATACACATCAAATGCAAGTTTGTACACTTTAAACCACAATACTGAACGTGGTATGCTGTTCAGCATATTTTGAATCTCAATGGACAGTTCTATGAATCATTGTGTAATTATTGTGATTTTGACTATGGATACATGTTGGTCACAGCTGTGCATATAATTTTGCACTGAATGATTTTGTTGTGCAAATATTATTATAACTGCAGAAATATTCCTTTTTGTTGCATGTATATCCATATAAAACATAGTCATGTTAACAACTTCAGCTTCTTTTATGTCCACATATCTTCTACCAACATCAAAAGATACAACCATTACTAAATTTGCTGAATTAAAGAAATGACAATGGTTATGATGACAAAGGGGATGTTGATGAAGATAACAACAATGATTATGACAATGATGCCGACATAGATGACCTTGTTGATGATGACATCAATGATGAAGATGATGTTGAATAACACATGTACTAACTTCAAGTTGACTAAGGATGATATTACAAGTTAAAGTGTAACATGCTTTGGATTAATTGATAGAAATAATAGTAATTATCACAAACAATTAGGTGAAACTAAAATGTCACAATATCTTGGAAGGCATAAATCTTGCAATTGTTTGTATATAAATTATCTGACAAAATTTCAAATCACAGTTTACCCTATGTGTGTGGGTGTGTGATGTATGAGGGGGTGTGTTTGTAAACAATTGAAGACGTACATAATGGAAATATCTGTGAAAGTTGACACACAGCAACTGCGTAATTTCAGAACGTGTTACTAGATCAAAAAAGGTTACAATACATTATAAACAGCGTCCACAGTTAAAAACTATAACCGTCCACAGTTAAAAACTATTACCGTCCACAGTAAGGCAAATAAAACTCAATGTATAGTATACCGTATTGTTTGTATAGACCTTTTCCCCTACTTCCCATCATGCACTCAACTCCAGGGTGTTACGAGTGTCGCAAAATACATCTCCTCCCGGGGGAGAACAGGAAGGGGCTGCCCTCTCCAATTTTTCAATGAAAAAGGGATAAAAATGCAAAAATTGCCATGCCATATCATGTGAGTAAGCTTAAAACTTGCATCAGTCATGTCAGTGACACTCACTATTCAGTATTGCATGGACAAAACCTATGACTCAAACTACCATCCAGTCATTGCCTAATTATGGTAGAATTTCACTATTATCATCATATTCTTGTTTGATGATGCACCTATACATGTAGATGTTATTTCGTCATATTTACCCCGGAAATATCATGTTCCACATAGTTCTGTGTGCACGGCCATCTTGAAATTGAACTCGGAAGTTAGTGATTCTTCTGAAGTTCACCGCCGATTTTGAAGCTTTTTTTCACTGAAATTTCACTTCTAATAAACGCCCCCGTTTGAAAAAATGCAACGCCTCCAGGGTATTTAATACAAACAATACGGTATGTATATCATGGGTTGAGAACCAGAAAGCCTTCACTCACAAAGGAATCCTTTCAACCTGGCTGTCAACCTTCAATGTATATTATGTCCACTGTCAAGTATATTCTCTAACAAATGCCCCCCCATATTTTTTTTTAATGTCGAAATTCCCATGCCACAGCATGTAAGCTTAAAACTGGCATGTTATGTTTGAGAAATTGCATGGACAAACCCAACTCTAACTTGAATTTACATCCAAGTCATCGCCACATTATAGTAGAATGATATTTAACTAAATAATTCACATTCTTACACATACATGTAAATATCTTTGTAGTATTTTGAAATAATATGTCACACATGGCCCGGCATGGCCGCTGCCATGTTGTATTTCAAACCGGAAGTTGTATTTTGCTAGTTCCAGAAGATGTATTTTGCGAGTTTTTTCATTGAAAATTCACTTCTAATCAATGCCCCCCTTATATGATATGTCTATCCACGTTGCCAGTGGTTACATGTATATGGGTGTGTCTGTCCATGCCAGTGTTGTAAGATAGTACTATGCGAATGCGGTAAATGAGAGCGTGCGATGTCAATTTGGTGCCATGCAAGAGTGCCGTTTGGTTACAGCGGCATTACGTGACACCGTGCGTTTACGTACCACATTCACAAACATAGTGCTGTCTACTTTCACATACACAAACAGATACCCCACACCTACCCCACACACCCCAACATGTGCGTATATTCATCAATGAACTCAAAACATGGAAGATAATAAATTAATATCTGTCATATATTATATAGAAATTAATGATACAATAGGTAATAATATGCTTCGATGGTGCCATTTTGATGAATAATTGAATACATGTTTATTAGGAATTTTACTAACCATATACTACTACATGTAGCCTGTTGTAGAATCTAAAATGGCTGCCTACAGCTTTTATGAATGAATTGATCAGCAAAGGAAATACCATTAATATATACGCTGATAGAAGAGGGGCCACAAGGTGTGTAAATAACCGGCACAATTTATTATGTGCAAGATGATCTTAAATATCAGATCTCCAAAAATCTATAAAACAAGATGGTCGATGAACATATTGATCTACACCTATGTAGTGACTGTTTTATTATCATAAGAATATGAAAATAACTGATGTTACTCACTGAACGAAGGCAGTTACATGTTAATATTGGAAGCTTGGAATTTTGAAATATATAATTGACGCTTGAATTATATTTGGTTATTTATGGTAATAATAACATAGTTTAGATTATTCATGTTGGAAATGTATGAATGGAAAATTTTTTCTTGCTTTCATGATCTGTTAGTGAATGACAAATATTGACACTGTCGTACTGTACCTCATCAGTTGACATAAAATAATCCGGATCAAACTGACTGACGGAGGAATAGGAGCCCCGTTCGCGTTCCTTGCGCGTCCAAGTCATGGTGTTAAAATCCTTTGCCGTATCATCTGGACCCGTATTGAAGACACTAAGATATTCAGAGGGGTTACCCAGGGTAAGGCCCCTGTGAAAACAGCTAAGGCACAGAACAGGATGAAGGATCTAGCATGGCCGTCGGCACAGAGATGTGAATAAAAGCAGCCATGCTTGCGTAACATGTCACACTGTTGTCCCTTGCATGCAATAGATACCGAGGCCTCCACTCTGTGCACAGCTCGGATGTATTATTGTCTCGTCCCTTCACTGTAAAATGACTTATTTCCTCTTTAAGTCCGTCAGAGAGCCTGCTCTAGACCAGGACATGCAAAATGCGTCTTTACAGTCAATGTGATGAATTTCCCACCCAGCAGGATGCCATGAACGGTAGCATTTTGGTGTCATTATGAAGGAGACATAGTGGAAATTCTAGAGTTTGTATGTGTTGAGCTAGTGTGGGAAGGCCGGTGAACTGATGCATTTTTCCCCACAACGTCAAGCCTCGCCCCACGACACGAATTGCTGATGAGCAGTAGCTAATGCAGAATGAGCGTTTTGCATCAGCAATATGGACACTACCATTATCAGCCACGGGGAGGTGCTTCCACTTGATACATGAATTGAGTAGGAAACGTATGTAGGCAGCTATATACAGTCAAGGTTCTTGATATTTATTAATAGCAATTACTAATGCCCTGCTAGAAAAATTTTTTGTTGGATGTCAAAATCAATACAATTATTCACCAAATTTGCTTAGACGGGCATGTTAGATAGAATTAACAGGCATACATAATCTCATAGGTAAATGATGTCAGGTCATATACCTCTAATACATAAAAGCCCTCAGCTAGACATATTTACAATGGCTATACATTGTGCATTAGCCGCAGTCACAATAACTGATAATATAAAATGTGAGGTAAATTACTTAGAGAATATTCCATTTCCTATGTGGGTGGGAAATATTCATCCAAATATGGGAAATAATTGATTGATATTAAGATTGATTTGCATGTGGGGGATTATCACCAGGTTTCATTGGTGTTATCATCTGTATTGTGGTTACTGTCACTAGGAATAAAGATAAATGACTAAAATTGCACGCTACATTGAAAAAGCCTTCCAATTCATTAAGCAAAATTAAAATAATGCACTACTTTATTAAAACAATAGTTTATTGTATTGTAACCACAGATGCTAGCCTAATAATCCAAGATGCTGAACATAATTTTTTTGATACATTTTTTAATGAACTGAGGGATGCTAATATAATAACAAGCAATTAAAATATTTATGGAATAGTAATTGGATGGTCTGGACTATTATAAATGAAGCCAGTGACGTCAAAATTCACATTAAAATTGAAAACAACACAGGTATTGTATATTCCAAAGGGTTTGATGTTTTTGTTCAATAGTTGATGAGTTTTCACAGTTTGCTGTACACAAGGGTGCCAATACAAGGTGTAAGCTTGGCATATTATAAGCTACTGTGACATTTAACCTGAAATAAGCTAGGGTAATCTATGATCTGCTTCCTCATTGACAAAATTGAAATTACATAAATTATGACATAGCGAGAGAGAGAAAACAAATTTATGAATATGATCTAGAATTCTCCCATATATTCTATAGCAATATTTCTAACCATTTTTTTAAAGCTAAAGCCATAATGTTATTGTTTATCTAAAATGCTTGAATAATATTAGTAATAACTGTCAGGAAGGGGTTCTGTCCATTTTAAAATGAAATAACAAGGTACATGTAAAGTAAAAAAACCTACTGGCTATTTTGGCCATTTAACATGGAGTCTTAAGTTAGTTCGGCTTATATAAGGCGGAAATTATTCGGCTTTTGTTACTGCTGCCACGTCAATAAAGTTCCAACTCACCTCGCGTAAATTCACATAAGCGTCGCCAGTGAGTCACGCATTACGCAACGCACAAGTAGCGTAAGCATTGCGCCAACTGTGTTGCCATTACACTCTGTTATGAGTCATATTTTTTCCGCCTTATATAAACCGAACAAACTTTAGGTATGACATTAGGTTGGAAATTGCTCTGTTGACATACAAACACAACGCATTATGGCTGATTCCATTTAAGCGTAAGTTGGGACATGTGTAAACATTAAAAATATAGCAAAAAATTGGGTTTGAAAACAACCAATTTTATATTATAAGATCTTGCATTATGGCTTTAAGGGATTATCCCTAAAATCAGTAGGGCATAATTTCTTTCAAAAGGGAAGTTCCTGGATTGTGTAAACAATAATATTTCAAAGATTGTAAAATAATGATGAACATTTTGCTGTATTTACTTGTTAGAAAGCATTTAAATAGCATTCATGTTTGGTTTGATCTTTTAGTTCATAATAGTGTTATTATAAAAATTTATTTAAATGTTGGAAAAACTAAGCAATCATATTAGAATGATGACAATATCAAAACTCAGGCAAGAATCCATGAAGTGCAGTTCGTTTCCATGATACGCATGATGCACCTGTCCAGTTAGATAATTTCTAATGTGTTTGTTTATTTTGTCAATGCGAGATGAATGCCATATCAATTATCATTCCAAACACTGATGATCCTTTGCATTGAGTAATCTCTATGAAATTTCTGAAGGTGATTTATGTTCATATAGCTGATACTGGAAACGCTATCTTCAGTAGATAGCAGTCTAAGTAGATAGCAGTCTAAGTAGATAGCAGTCTATAACAGTAAATCCGCAGCTTGATTGGAAATGCTATCTTCAGTAGATAGCAGTCTATAGCAGCCTGTGATCAGGGCACTGTTTTCAAAGGTAAATTTAAATGTGACAGCATGTCAAGAGAGTCAAAGGTAAGTGTGTTAATAATATGCAATTTGTATAAAGAATAGATTCCTATCTAAATGCTGGTTTTCACTGATCACACTGTCCCCTTTTCATTTTGAGCAAAAAAAACTGAGGTAAAAATAAAATAAAATGAAGGAAATTGCTACTTTGTTCCAGCCATATGCACCCGGTTTATATATCACTTTGAGCTCACATGCATGGGACGTGTTAGCCATCGTTCAATTGGTGAATGCAGAAAAAATCTGAAATTTTACTGTAATTAAAGCAATGCAGGCTTACCGGTAGTCTTTCACATGGTATTTTTTTAGTACACCATTGGGCATTACAATCATGCTAAAAGTAGAAATTCAAGGAAAAAATGAGGGTGTCGCTGTGGAGCATATCGCATATTATGGCTTCAACGTTTGAACAAATTTCTTGCATCTCCAGGGTCAATAACCATATCTAAACATTTTGTTTTTTTGCGAGAAATGATGGGTTGCTATCTACTGAAGATAGTATATATTCGATATCAGCTATTTGCATATCTCACCTCCAGAAATCTGGTTTATCAAACTTTGTAAATTTGTATGCTTCTTTGAATAGCCAAATAACACGGGTCTGTAGGTGTCAAATTAACAGCTTTCTGAATTTAATATTTTAAGAACTATATCTGAACTACAACTTCTAATTCTTTTGTTTTCTGTTGTTTATCCTTATTCAGTTGATGTGTCTTGTCAAGAATATGTATCCACAATTTGATTGGGTTTCAGCTATACATCATGACAATAGTGGATAATCATATAAGACAGTGCACACGTTGCCACACAACAGCGCCATGCTTGTTGATCCTCAATTATCCCGCGATGATGCGTTCGGGTAATACATGCGCGCGAACTAAGAATGCAGTTCAGCGAATCTTTGTGACGGTTTCATTAAAGGGGCGATGAAAGGTCCAAATTTATTGCAATTGACATTAATCTCAATTTGCTTCATTATCATATTTAATATACAGTGTTTTTGTTATTTAGCTGCTCTAATTTGCATATATAAGAAATATATTGAAAATACCCAATTAACCAAAAACCGCCAAAAACTATGACAATTTCAAAATGGTTTATTCTTTTCTGTAAGATGCAATAACCATCTGATCCAGTACAGTTCCATGATTGGGTGTATCCGCCTAACACATCCAGACAGGACAGACCACCTCATACTGTGTAACTTGAAGACACCCATACTCAGACATAGATTGATGACATAGTGGCAGTTGACTTTTCCTTGATGCATACATAGGTGCTAAAGGTGTCACGGTCAGGCTAACAATGATTCACTAGGCTAGCATTCAATATGTTGATGTACATGTATATGTACTATACAAATTGTTGCATGCATACAAAATTAACTAGTATGTATGATTAACTAGTACATCAGCAAATGTAATGGTTTGGAGGGTGTTGATTTAAAGGTCATCCCAGTTTGGCTGGTATTTCTTTTCAATGCTGTTTTAAAAATAAGATATCATGGCACTTGTGATACTGAAATAACCTACCACAACTACAATTACAGGACCAGTTAAGTGCACAACATAATATATGAACCTGTATTTTACATTTTGTATGTCTTGAAATTCTCAAATTTACCCCACCCTTCTTATTGATTAATTTGATGCCTTTAATTTGTGTAACTGGGGACCTTATCATAACATGTGTTTTGACATTATTCTTATAAGAGTCCTTACCTGATATAAATTTTTAAACTGCTGCACTAAATGGTCAATTAAACAAATAGGTCAACTTGACCATTTTTAAATGAGTTGCACCATTTCATAAAACACTGAAATAACATCCTGTAAATGCAAATGGTCTCGATTTGATTTGATTTGATTTGATTTGTTTGGGTTTGATAACCCTGGATAACCCAAGAGAGATTCTTTTGAAGCTGTTGCATTGTGGGATCCATTGCAAACACACACAAAAAATACTCAATTTACAGATGAAACATTTCCATATCTTCTTATTGTGACTTTTCATCTTTGGAGAAGGGAAAAAACCAATAACAGTGGAATTTTGAAGGCTGTTTTTGTGTACAAATCAATGTAAATTGTGTGCACAACTGATCTTGGAACAGTTGGCCTATGAACTAAGCCAGACGTGACCAATTCTGACATCACTTATTGCAAAACACTTTGATGGCTGTCTATAGTACAATATTGCAGTAATCCTAAGCCTGAGACTGTAGAGTCTGAGGTTTATCATGGATATTGAAGTGTTAGCTCTGGGTTCATAATTTTCTTACATCTGAACAGTTTGCATTATTCATGTGAAAAGTCAATTTATGGTTGCTTTCCAGATGGCAAATCCAGTCGGCACTGAGGGCCACTTGCACATCAAGATGCAGTGATTATTCTTCATGTAAAGATTCCCAACCTACCAAGCCTACATTTTACTTTAGAAAAACCTAATTACCACCCTCCCCTGTCTACGTGCCCCACAGTAGTTTAGCATGAACAGAGGTAAAAAATGCTACTTGAATATATTGGCATAAGGTTGCAATAGCTTTGACACTTGTTCTAATGTTGTTTTTTTCTTGAACAGCATCATTGTTTTGCAGGAAAAATTTCCAGTTTATATAAGTGCCCAAGGTGCTTATTAGGTCGAATAAGGTAGTCGGGCTATATCTGTAGAGTTTTTGTTGCCAACAGCCTTTACTCACAATTTTTAAAAAAATTTATCCAAACACTTCATTGGAAAAATTTCAACTCAAAGATTGGATAATTGTTCAAGATATTGTCACACTAAACGAAAATGTATCCCCGGCCCACTCCAATATCATGGGGAGGGGCCTTTCATTTTGGGCTTTGTTCATACATTGCCCTGTATTTCTTGTCACTGGAGAACACTTTGAAGGTACCGGAGGCTGTGGTAGATAAAAAATAATACTAATTTGTACAGTTCCCAGTGAATTTTGACACTTCACTGCATTCAGATTGCATTGTGTTAAATCAGCTGTAAAAGTCTTGTCACTTCTGCTGCAATTCCCAACAAGGCGGTTCTTGAACTACAAGTGTCGCCTGCTTTTGTGATTACCCAACAAGTTGCCTAAAATGACCATTGACCTCATCATTGACCCTGTACTCCACCATTACATGAAAGCTTCCATATTGAAGCATGTGCATAAGCTTGGCTGCAATTTTGCAAGTAGATTCAAACTGGTCATGTGGGACTATATTTTTTTTCATTTTCAGCCTATTTTACAAGTTGAGCTCAAATGACCTTTGACCTCATTGTGTGACCTTAAAATCCACCATCATAGGAAAGTTCCCATAGTTCAGCTATGACATAAGTTTGGTTACAATTGGGTTTCAATTATTCATGTGACAGCATTTGATAAATTTTTAGCCTATTTTGCAAGTTAACCTCAAATTTGCAAGTCGGCATGACATTAAAGGGGCATTTCGTGATCCACAGCCTCATCCCCCCACTTTCTCAAAAAAAGTTGAGATTTTTATATCACTGGAAACCTCTGGCTACATAATGTTGATGTACAAAATATTTCTTGCAGATTAATTCGTTTTGCAAAGATATCGTGAAATTTGAATTTCGTTCTGGTGCACCAGAACGAAATTACAACGCATTGTCTATGGAGCAGTGTAATACACATAATCATGCATAACTCGCAAACGCAAAATCGGAATCAACTGAAATTTTGGGAATAGGCTTTTTCGTGGATATGTAATGAAAAATATCAAAAAAAGAGGATGCTAGGATCACGAAATACTCCTTTAAATGACATCTCATGTCTAACTGCAAGGAATCATGGGATTTACCCAAAAGGTAAATTACCATATTCGTTTCAATATCAGCCCAGGGTGGGGGGTCACTCCCATTGTGGCCTGTACACCATCCGCAATAATGAAAACGCGTAAAAGGGTATTTTTTCAGGGTAGGCACGATACGCCGCATCGTGTTTAGGGTATCAAAAACATGAAAAATTGGAAAAAAGGGTAGCAAAATTGCAATTGCTAAATACGCGGAAATGAAAGTTAGGGTATGAAATTTGATACAAGGAATAAAATCCCTGTTTAAGGTGTGAAAAGGGTATCGTTTTAACCAAGGGTTAAATCCTTGTTTATGGTGCTTTTCAAAAGTTGATTATCGCGGATGGTGTACAGGCCACAATGGGAGTGATCCCCCCCCCGGGTGCTTCGCTTAACAAAGTCATTTTGGGTGGGCGATTTTTTTTTTACATTGTTTACATAATTGCCCCCCCACACTACTAATATTTCCGAGGACCTGAAAAATGATGAAAAGTCCAAATATCCTTGGTGTGTTGTCTTGTCAAGTCCTTAAAAAGTCAGTAATACTGACCAAACAAGTGTTGAAACAGTTAACATTTCAATGATGTGAGCTATAGAGGGTAGAAGGGTACAAGACTTAATTTTTCGCAGTTTGATGAGGACATAAGGGCCACTTGCACATCAAAATGCAGTAGTTTTTCTTCATACTAATTTTCAACCTACCAAGCCTACATTTTACTTTAGGAAAACCTAATCAGTACCCGGCTCGCCCACCTCCCCTGTCTTAAGGGCCCCACGGGTCCTTGGTGTGCCAGTATGTTATGTTGGAGTCCTCCAAAGTAATGCAAACACACCACCTCCACACACACACACATACAGAATTTAGGACTGGTTCATGCCTTCCTCAATTCTTCAGGCGAAACAAAAATTACTGCAGGTCAAACAAGGTCATTCAAAGAGTTGCAGTGACTTATAAGAATATTGTAGTATGCATCTTGCCATTTAGATTTTCTATTTTACCTCTAAATGACCTTTTGACCTTTCATGTGTGACCTCTAAAGTTACCAACAGATGACAAAGGGTTAGTCAAAACTGATGCAATACGTACAGCTGGTGATTCAACCCAGGAAGGACCTCATACACCAGAAGCCATCTACCCCACATAAAGTCAAAGGTCAAAGAGATATAATGAACTATTCTATGCAAAGGGGGATTTAATTGTACATGTAATTGTATGATAAATGTGATGGGGTGTATATAGTCTGTATCTGTATTTTTCTTTATTGAAATATTTAGGCACACATATTAGCTAAATATTTCAACAGATAGTGGAAGTACCCATTCTTGAAGTTTGTTTTGCTTTTTGTATTTCTCATTCAACCCAAGGAATATTTCTACAAGCGAGCTAAAATTCCCTCAGATTACACAAACTCTCTATAACTTTCACCAAAGTACCTCAATATTCACATGCGTCTCAATAACAGAATGGTTTAAACATGGCCACTGACAACACTGCTGCACTGCGAGTACAAATTCTAATAGTTGTGGTGCAACGGCATGGGAATGCGGCCCTCGTTGGTGCCAAAGGCTCAAACAGCACGGTGCATATATAAAGCATCCTCTCTCTTAGTTCTATGTACATGTAGTGACACGATGGATCAGGCAAGGCAACCAGCCAGCCAACCAACTAACCAAGTTGACAGCCAAGCAAACGACTAGCTATGGCTTACTGCCGGTTCATCATATACATGCATACACCTGTGTAGATATACTACATACAAACACAATACTAGATGTACTATGTGCTGTAGATCATATGCTGTTGATTCTTCATTTTCACTGCTTGCTTTGAAGCAGCCACCCATGATAATTGCCATGCTTGTTTCCCTATGCATAACTAACGTTTGTAGACAGAGTCAATCCATAAAAGCCATGCTCTATGCAATACTCCTCTTCCCCCGCATAATTGCTTCCTTGATCACGTATAAAAGAAATGAGGAGATGATAAAATAGCAAAGTTAACTACAATGATAGAAAGGGGTAGAAGTTACTGCATGAAGAGGTACATTACTTACCCGGAACATACTCGCTGGCGTTGCATAGGTATCCACGGTTTGCAGCGTTTATTTGTCATTTGGGAACTGTCCAGCAGTATCCCTTATAGGTTTCCAATTAAATGTAAGCTTTCATAAGACCAAGGACCGCAACTCCATAGCGCTACATTAATGTTGTTCACAAACCAGGTTTGGCAAAGAACTGCTCTGTTATGGCACTGCATGACTCCTTAGGCTCAACTCTGTTCTCTCACTCTTTATCACATGTATGCATACAGACAGTCGAGCAGGCAAAGTTCTATAAAAAGCCGGGGTCGGTAGGTAAGGTAGGTAGTGTGCGTTGGGGCACCCGTGAAGGTTGCCTTACAATGTGCCTGCTGAGCCCGCCGAGTGAGACTGAAGCTCACGTTGCAATGGTCTAGAATACCAGCAAAGCAGCATTAAGTATTTCCACTCACTATAGGTGCCTTCTCTGGCAAACATGCAAAATACAGCTGTCTTCTCTTACGGAGCTTGGAAACGAAATGTACATCCCCACAGTTGCTACGTATAAGAAAACATGGCCGGCGTTAAAGTTGCTGAAGGTTTCAGGCAAGAAGCACCGATGTGTCACCCAAATGTTAAAAAGTTGGGGCCATCACATCAAGATGTATCCTGTAAACAGCAAACACCAACTATACCTTGTTTCCCCATGTGTTACACCAAGCTAAAACAACACGCACAACTCTACGAGTTGGCTGAAATGTGTCTCAAGCACGCTGACACTACTGAGAGTAATTAACATGCCGGCAGGTCGGCTAACAAATCTCCAGCATGGACAAGGAAAGGGGGTTAAGATGGGTATGACTGATAATCACAGGCCAGTCGCTATCAACAACCACAACGCTTTCAAACCATCCAAGCTGCCTCCTGGACTTACATGTTATTATAGCCTGGTGGGAGTTATGATTTTCAGCATAAAATTGATTCCAATCATATATAGCTTCATGCAGATCATTGAATGGCGAAATTTAAAAAAAAATTCTAACAATATTTGAAACAAATCGTCGTGTTTGGATTTCATGCACAGTGTTCAAACAAACTATGTTTCAATTTGGTCACATGGAATATATCCTGGAAATATAATACATCAAAAATATCTGTAATATTGTTAAAATAATTTTAAATTAAATTCTAATCCTTATTTTTATTTCATTTCACAAATTTGTGAAGTTGCTGAAAGTAATGACGTCAAGGGTGCGGTTATCTGACGCCTGTAGAGCTGGTAACTATTGAATTTGACACATTTGCTCAACGAAAAACCTGGGCTCAATATGTAGATCATTTTGAACTGTTAAGAACCAAAATTACATCAAACTTTCAACATACAAATTCTGTTTCAATTTGTAATGGTTTTGTTTTTATTGTATTTGTTTCCAATATAAGCCATGATGAGTTCAAACTCATTGTCATTCATGTTTCACTCAGGCCCTCTTTTTTTGCAAAAGAATATTGGCAATTTTAAATATTCATGTGCACTTTTTCGCTCATTTTTTGATTATTGGTAAAAACAACAAATGCAAGAAAATTTCAAATAGATGTAAAACGGAAACGGTATGTGGGATTTGCTTCAAACAATAGGCATATTGAACAGTGTACTTTGCCCTGTACTTAATTAATCTGTTTCAAACATTCTGTTTTGAACGATGGCAGTGGATTGAATAAGTATGTTTTCTATTTGTTTATTTGCATACATGTTGCTTCACTGCTTGTCACAGTTGCTGGGCCATTTTGCACCTGTATCACTGTGAATGTCTGATATGGATAAAAATATCATCAGATGGCGGTATCGCAATATGTTTTGGCCGAGCTATGCGATGTGCAAAAGACTGACGATGCCCAAGTATAATTTATTGTTTTGATTTTCAGAAGGTAGACTCAAATCCAGTAATATGTCTTGTTCATTGTTTTGCTCTAGCCATGGCAATTGTAATTAACTCCCCTTTCAACTTCATCAACATTGTCTGTCCTCTCAAGGCCAAATTTACTGTTGTAACACAGTTCTAGAAGTAGTTGTAGTAACAAATTTTTCTGACATGTTCCAGTTCAGTGGGGTTGTCAAAATACCAAGGCAAAATGGACACAATTTTTTTTAACTTTTGCTTTTTTCCTGCTCCAAAATAAATCCCATTTTGGTCCATTTTAGCATTATAATGGCAAATTTTCGCAAATACTCATCCTGGTAATGTAATTCTGAGAGCAGGGGAGCAGGACGACTTTGTGATTTTGCTCCCCTTTGAAATGCCACTGCTGCAGATTTGAACAGCACAAACTCCATGCTTAGGTTGGTTTTTTTAATTTAGATAAAATCATGCAAATCCAGCCATTTTTGGGCTAAAATTTATAAATTTTTTGCTGAACATTTTTAGAATTATGTTTGCACAAAATCTTCAGATTTGTCAGATTTTGGTGATATTTTAGGGTAATTTTAGCCTCCAGAAAAAGAAAAAAGTAGAACAGGTTTGGGTTGTTTTTTGTCGCCTAAGGGGCAACAATATTCTCAAATCTTTTCAGAATTTTAGTGAACTATTTTGCATGAAATTTGGTTTAAACTAATTTTGTAAGCAAACACAAAATACATTATTATATAGAGGCCCTGCATTGTTTTATCGATTGGCTCCAAAAAAAGGATTAGAACCTTCACTGTAATCATGGCGCAGTGCAGTCCATTCAATCAAATGTTGTCATCAACCTATTTGATCGTAGTGCATTTGTTATGTGTGTGAGACGAACTGTCGCGATAGATTGCAATCATGCTTTTGTTGAATGCATTTGAGTAGTCCGCCATATTTACGGGTTTTTTTACGCCTGCATAAATTCATAAAAGCGTGTGTCAGTCATGCAATACGCATGTTCGGTTTGTTCACATAGGTGCTGCGCCCAGCTGTGTGGACGCCATTCTATATCAATCCACGATATTATGAGTCCCACTTATTACGAGCTGATCAGAGTATAGTACCGTAATCACTCGGGTATAAGCCCACCCCCATAGATAGCAGATTTCACTTCAAAAATGGGGGTGGGCTTATAACCGGGGAGGGTTAGTACTTGAATTTAAAAAAAATTATCATGGGGTGTAGTACCACCTTAAAGCCATAATGTGTGATTTGCTCCACAGTAACGCCCTCAATTTTTTTTTTATTTCTACTTTTTGCACCATTGTAATGGCCTTTGGTGTACATAAATGCCCTGTGAAAAGACTAAGCCTGAAGTGCTTTAATTATGGTAAAATGTAACATTTTATAATAAAACCGGAGATATCCGGTTTTATTCTGAGTTCGCCGACCGAGTGCTGGATGAACACATCGCGTGCGTGTGTATGATTGAATCATTGAATCAGTGACGTATAAACTGCATGCATATCACTATTAGTCTTACGTCTTGACGCATAAACTATATCGCTATTCGTCTTACGTAGACCTTGTTTGTACATTGCAGCTGCATGAAGATAATCATGATAATACAATCGGCGAGATGATACACGCATTGTAGGCGCTGGAATGAATAGCAATTTTCTTCGTTTTACCTTATTTGTTTGGCTTGAAATTTAAGGGGACAATGTGACCAATAGCTATCAGCAGGGACAGGCGATTTGCGCGGAAAAAAATAGCAAATTGCGCGGAATTGCGCGGAACCTTTTTTTTCAGTGCAAATCATGTATCCCTAAATTGCGCGGAATTGCGCGGAAAGAAAGTTCCGCGCAAATCGCCTGTCCCTGGCTATCAGTACAAAACTAACATTTAAATAGGAATCTATTCTTTATGCAAATCACACATTATGGCTTTATCAAACAGCAATACATGTATCCTATTATACAGTACATGTATGTTGAGGCAAGTTTAGTTTGGTATATGATTACAGTAAAGATGCTAAGGCGTGTGCAATAGCAACCACACACTCAGCACAAATTTGTGGTTCTTAAGATACGATATCTATGGATCAAAATTTTTGTAAGAAAGCAAAAAGTAGAAATAAATGATCGAGGTATTTTAACATTTATCACAAATTACCCAGCGATGCCATAAAAAATGTTGTCCCTGTAAGAGGGTTTTCAACAGATAATGTATTGGGCCTCCTCATACATAAAATCAATATGGCAGTGTGGCAGTGCTTATCAAGTTGACAGAAAATAAGATGAAACTAAAAATAAGATGAGTGAAAGAGACATAAACAGAAAGACAGAAACGGGGAGATAGACATGTAGAGACAAAAGAAAAGACCAAGTGAGAGGGAGTGAGGGAGAAAGGGAAATAGGTGAGGATGGAGGATGAGAGAGAGACAGATATGTAGACAGACAAACACAGATCCACGGCAAGGGCGCCAAAAAGAGATAGAGAGAAGAGTGTGTGTGTGAGAGAGAGGAAAGTGTCATGGCTTGCTACACAATATATATACAAGCTGTATCAAAATGTTTGGTACCCATCAGTTTTTATATTGATTAGGCCTGCTTCTTCACAATTCAACATTGGATCCTCTTGATATGAACACTAAATACTGTTTTTGAACTCCTCATAACATCTGTCTACAAATGAGATGGATCTTGTATTGATGTGATGGTCTTAACCATAATCACAGGAATTGATGAGTACCAATCATTTAGATACAATCTGTATCAATACTCACCTTTAGGTTTTCTCTACCGGATGTCGATTTGTACCTATATTCCTTCCCACAAGGTAAATTTAGGCATATTGCATATCTTCAGGATCATCAGGATGCCTCAACATTGGCTTCCTCACCAAACCTACATTAATGGCTTCAGTAAGAAAAGACCACCAGGTCGTCCACCAACCAAATGGAAGGACCAAATTCAGAGGGACTTGAGAATGACCCCACATGAAGCAAAGACACAGGCGACAGACAGAACTGAATGGAGGAGGCTTACTCGGCAGGGGGCAAAGGGACACAACATCCTGTGCAGTTAAGTCAAAATAGATACAGTGACCACGCCTCGATTATTTAGTTTTATTTATTAATTTAGGTACAAAACTACATCCAGTAGATAAACCCTAAAGGTTATGCACTTTTAACTTAGTATGTTGTATTAGCGTACAAAATGGGATATAATGCACTGATTTAATTCTAGGTTGAAGATTCTTATGTATCCGAAAGCGTCTGAATGGCATGATGCATTTTACTCACAGCATACACCTTTTCAGCAGATGATTGAAAATCTTAGGTTGGAAATTAGTTCAGAAAGATGTCAGATGCGGTAAGAAGCACCACAACCAATCACACTGGCGACAGCGCATATCTAACGCGGTGTCCACTACATGGCCGAATACATGTTCAAATCACCAGAAATTGGTTGGTTGAATATATTTTGGCATAATCATTGCTTTTTGTAAAACCTCCTTCTGAAAAGGTCTATGTGTGGTTTCATGTTGATTTTTTCAAAAATACATGCTGTCACTTGAAAAGTTTGTACTCTCTCTTTAAAATCACAGCTTTGGGAGTAATGGAGTAGGATTAAAAAGGTTCCCAGTATACTTTGTGGATGACTAATTATATGGCCAGAAAAAAGTGAAAATAATGGGCTCGGCTGCACCTCACCGGCCCATGATGTACTGCACCTTGCAATATTTTCAAGATGTCGGACAGTCGTGAATGTATCAACATTATTCATGCTGAAGCATTAATTTGCATCTTTAATTAGTTTGTGATTTCCCTTTTGAACTTCCCACCATTTCCTGGTCACTGAATTCTGCACAACATCTTGATTCTACTCCCAGGGGACAAACCAAAAGATCAATGAAGTCCTCTAAAAAAACAAGTTTTGTTTGTTTTGGGAGTAAGGGAAAGGGGTAAAATATTGATTACATTTCTCCTATATTCTTAAATTGATGTTATTCTTGGATCTTGGATTGGTAGACCTCCTAAATACTCCTGGGGAGTTTAAACTGGAGATGTTTATGGGACTTAATCGATCTTATGGTTTGTTCCTTTAAAAAAATTTCATAATGTTGTCATGTTCAATATCATCACTATCGTTATCTAAATAATTGCACCTGTTAAAGGCCACATTGTAGTCTGTGAGCTGCGCTATACCTAATGATCCTGGAAACCAAATTTAAATAACCTGGGTTGCTCCTCTGGAGCAGGCGGGAATGAGCAACACATAGGCCCCCTCCAAACAAACCATCGTAGAGCTGTACAGTTAGGGAGCCCCATACACCACTGTCAGAGACCACTCAGAACGACAAAAATCATCTGAGATGGCATCCATCTAGGATGGCATATTTGCAAGATGAATCCAGAGTGATATCGCCAGTTGGCATGTTGGCACTGGTCCCTACACATGAAGAGTACCAGGCTTTGAAGATGTATTGTTCCATTCCACTCGCTGTTCAGGTTCGACCATCACACTCATAGACAGTTAATATTTGTATACTATATTTGCTGTTGTAGTGTGATGTCAACTGGCTCATGCTATCTGTGTTGGGAACCGCAATCAAAATGATCACAACACAAAGTCAGTGGGCTGCTAACAGGTGTGAACCAGTGACTAAGGTATGACAAATTGTCTACAATGGCAAATATTGAAACTTTCAGATTTAAGACTAATCTGAACTCTCCTATATTTAAACCAAACCCTTTGCTTGATCATGTACCTCAAAATCAGCCATTTTCAAAATAAATAAGAATATTGTTACTATAGCCTATCAGTATATACCCATCATGAATTTACTAAGAAATCAACATATTTCATTTTTATTCGCCTTAAACACATGACAATTTCCCTTAAAAGAAAATTAATAAAGAAAATGCCCGATACTTTGACCCCATTTCAATTTACCATGGAAATATGACCGCCTCCACAAAGCGAGCAAAATGGCCATCTTCATATATCCATTATTATTTTCCTGCGGTTCCTGCTGCAAATTTCATGCACTTCAATTTCTTTTCCCACAAGTGATCAAGTGACAGCCGGATGCTGGCTTTATGAGCCAAGGCAAGACAAAAACACAGTTTTTAGAATTCCTAAGAATTGTGAAGTGGATGGCTCCTGAAATGACTAAACATGTCAGATTTCAGCACTCAGTGTTAAGATGTCCAGGATACCATACAAATTAATTATATGGAGAACACAGTGTACATGTACCCTTCAACAAGGTGGTTAGTTACAAGTACTGTTGGCCCAAATGTGCTAATAAGCTCATTAGTATGTATAAATATGCAAATTATGTGATATAACCTTTACTTTATACAGCACCACAACTCATCATGGTTTGCACTCTTTCAAGACTCAAGTTAATTCATTTAGGACTAAATACTAATAGTGCATTAATATTTCCTCCCACTCAGTGCCAACTAACCCACTCAAAGTCAACAAACCAATATCAAAGGACAAAAAAAGGACAAAAAAGAGATGACTATGTTGCCACCTTGCTGGCCTTCTTTGTTACTCTTACCTGTCGTAGTAAACTATTGGAGCTGGCATCTGAGAAGCTACCATCAGATCTCTTGATTCTTCCTTTTTTCTTTGCTCCTTTACCAACAGCCTGCAACAGAAAATATGCAAACAAATCTTCATTTTGTTAGCTTAACAACTATAAATATTCTAACATTGTCGACGCAATGTCAAAAAAAAAGGAAAGGGAAAAATAAAAGATTGATAAGATTTATGTTTGCAGTTAGTTTTGTTAAAAGACATGATCGTTATTTTAAAAGACTTCACGCCAGCTTGTACTGAAATCGAAGTTTACATAATAATCCATCATAAATTGATAAAATACATGTGGTAAAATCCATAAAATTATGTAAAGCCTAAAATCTGTACAACATATATATTACTTCTGTTAAAATATTTTAACTTAAAGCTTTTACTGAACACAAAATATCTGCATGAAATAGCAATTTAATCATGCAAAGTTTCACATAATTTGTTATAATAAATGCAAGAAATTTGCACTTTTTGCATTAAAAGTTGCTTTCCCAGTATTACCATTCGATACAAAATTTCCCTTGACATTGATGACACCTGCAGCAACTTTCCAGTTCGCCTCTTTAGTATAATAATACATTAATTCCAAAGTGATGCTAGACTCAAAAACATGTACATAATGTAATTGGCAAGCCTGCATGCCATAATAATAGCTGATGCCAACAAGCTATCATTTTCAGCAAAGTGACACCAAAATCTTCCATTCCAAGAGACGGACAACAACTCCTGAGTGTCGTACAATTAGGCAGGGACCAACATTCAAACTCTCAAATTGCCACCGGAAATTATCATAGCCAGGTTGGGCATCTGACGAAGGCATTAATCCGTATGCATTTCTGGAGACAATATATAGCGTAATGTTACTCTTCTAATCAGAAAACCAGCTTTTGTCTATCTCTTACTCCTGTATTTAATCTCCAATTGAGGTAGGTAGGTGCTAGACAAATGTTAGGCCTCTTCATTTATGACAACCATACCAGTGATGAAAGGCTGTAACATTAGTATTTGGGGTACTTGTGTAATTGAATACAAGCTTGGCCACACATAAAATACCTTGGAAAGCATTCAAACATCGATTTCAACTGGTCCCTCAATTGATAATTAGCTAAACTTTAATTACAACACGCCTCTCAAATCGTGAATTTTCAAAATAGGCCTTTAAAAGCTGTTTTTAGTACATATTTAATGGACAAAAGCCAACCTTCACTTCAGGAACATATGTAACATATAAAATCTTCATATAAAATACAATTTTTCTAAACAAAGCAGTTATAATGGAAAAGAAAACTATTCTGTATCTTTTTAAAAGCAATAAATGACAGCAAATTTAATGACGGGGAAGCTTACTTTAAGTGACTGCTTAAAAAACCAGAGGTACTTATGCTGGGATATACTTGATAATAAATTACTGCCTCAACCAACCGTGGCGACTAGCGCTGCACAGCAGCATGACATCAGCAGGTAACATGCACTTGCAAGAATTTGCGCATAATTTAATTCATCTTGGCCAACAGATGGCAGTAGAGTGATTGACTTAAACTTCACACACTCAGAAGTAACAGGTCTGTAGAATCAACACTACTTGCAAGTAAGAGAGAAAAACAATTGGCGTCTTACAAAATCAGCAAAGGAAAATTCATCACATACATGTTCCTCTAATATTTAAAATGAAATACATGTCCTCATCATAAAAGTAAATGTGCAATCATCAATTCTGTTTCAAGGGTCACTCAAGACAATTTCTCCATGAATTGTGTTTACTAAAGAAGGTTGATCAGTTTAATGCTCATAATTATGTGACCTGCTACCATGAAATGAGTATAAAGTTGCCAAATATGCAGTTTTAAAACGCCCTGGCTACTGCCTTGGTGTTCTTTGTTTCTTACGCATCTGTTCAAGTTGGTAACATGTCTGTATGTCCTTTGTGAATGGGGCACACTGGGCCATTCTCGAAGGACATACTAGTACTGGCTTGTACAGTGCGCAGCAAACAAAGATCATCAACTCAGTCAGCCAGGATGTCTCGAAAATACCAACTTGCGACTATGGTCATTTCGTCGCAGCAGGTCGCATGTCATACAATGTGCTTGGCACTCGCAAGGAGCGTAACACGTTTTAAAAATTTTATTATGTTTCCCTTTGTCAATTGGAAAAGTGACTGCTGATTTGATATATCAGTCTCTAGTATGCCCTCGCATCAAATTGCAACCAGTTGCCTTCACTGCAATTTTCTAACTTCATTCAGGGTTGTTGCTTTACTTCCATCCTAATCATTTTGGACATGCAGTTTGCTCCTGTAACAGGCACAAGTAATACCTGTGACTTAAAATAATGCTTGAATAAGTTCTGTTAGTCAAAACAAGACCAAACTAATAAATCAAGGCTATATCAAGCTCTATTTAAGGTAGTATGAACGGCTATGGTGTCATGCTCAGATTTGCTTGAAAATGATACAGAATGTGGAGATCGATGAGAAAAACTCACCTGTGATTGGAAAACCCCATAGACTTTGCATGTTGCCAAGTTCTTCAAATCAGCTTAATTTTTGAAAACAAGTAATTTATTTAAATGTGATTTTCTCTCCTTTATACCCATTGCATAAATCTAGTTTTTAATGTATTTTATTGCAAAAATGCTACTTAATAAAGGACAGCAACTTTTTCCAAAATATTGGCCTTAACAAAGGAGATATGAAATGGTAATTTTAGTACTTTTTTTCAATTTTCTTGACTTTTTCTAGAAACACTAAATTACCTAAATTCTAGAATTTTTTTGGAGCTAACTATAGGTCCAATTTCAACAAACAAGGTGTCATATGAAAGGTAATCAAATTTAGAAAATTCTCTCGCCAGCTTTTTTTAATTAAGTGTTTCTGTTGTAAGTTATAGGTGTTTCTAAATTTCCCTAAAATCAAAAATTTTAAAATAATTTTTCTAAAAAATTAAACACTTTATCCAAAAAAGCTGGCGAGAAAATTTAGGTATTAAGCTTATACACCATCCCTGAAAGTTTGGAAACCATAGCACACTCCATGTAGGCCAAAAAAAATTATAATGTGGAAAAATTTAGGTAATTTTCAAAAAATAAAGAAATACTTAAGAAATGGTAAATTTTTTATTAAACTCTAAAAATAGGTGGAGTGAAGACTTATCTTTAGTTTGTTCTAAGTTTTAAATTAATACACAATTCCAATTTGCTATTGTGGCTATTTTGCTGCAAGCTTGATTAGCCGTTCATACTAACTGAGTACCCCAGAAGGGGCAGACATCTGGTTTATGTATTCAGAGTCAAATTTTGGACAGGCAGGTTTGGTGAAAATGATGGGCACTTGTCAAATCCTAGATAAGACCCTGCCAGTGCCAGTTTTTTAGGACAGGTAAAATTTGGTACACACCCAGCTGGCTGGTAAGTACAAATTTTAGATAATTGCGGCAATCAAACTAGGCTAGCGCTTGACAAGCCGAGCTGTTCCGATCACTTCAGAAAAAAATTAATGAGACAAGTCCAGACAACGCAGTATTTGACACATTAGTGGATTTGCATGACTGGTTATCAAAGTAGATTTCTCTTGGTATTTCACTACCTCAACTACTCTAAACTCTACTGTAAACCTTTTCATGATTACTTGATGAAAAGTTGGAAAATTTGCTGTAACAACATCAGCACATGATGCTCAGCTTTGGGTGCCAAATTTGGAACCAAACATCAAGCCAGTGTCGTATACATGACTCGTACAGCACTTGTATAATCTAGGACTGTACAAAATTAACATACCTGCATGATGGGAAATACACGCTAAGGCAATAAATAACCCCTATTCTTCGGGCCGGCCCGAACGACCCTGATTGTGCTTCTTGGGTTTTTTCAGTTCTGGGTGATTTTCTGCGCCCCTACCCATTTACCTGACAAAGGGCAAAAAGGATGAGCGCCCACGTGCACAGGCTTGATGATCTGGACTTGCAGTCCATACACAAATCGTTACATGTACCCCCTGTTCTTTCTCACGAAATAAGGGAAAATATCTACAGTCTGATGCCGTATTCCATTCAGCATTCGCCTTCATGGAATACGGCACCAGACCGTAGATATTTTTCCATTCAGCATTCGGCTTCATGGACTACGACACCAGACCTTAAGATATTTTTCTGTATTTCATGAACAAACAGGGGGTAACTAATATTGTTCAGGAAATCACGAAAGGCTACGTATGTTTTTCAACATTTTAAGATTCCCGGCTGGTAGTTTATTATCATCTTTGTTAATTAACACCTCTTTCGTACGCAGACAAATCACATTTGCTGCATATTTATCTGTTACATATCAATATGAATATCTCAATCATGCAGCTGGGGTGACACAGCAGAATATCACATCACTAGCTTTCACCATAGCTCTGCACTTTAGATGCTAAAAAGTGCACATAAACTTCAAGTTGATATGCTATCAATTTAAAATAATCACATTAATTCTATATAACAATATGGTAAATGGTACCTGTAGAAAAGGCAATCATGACATTAACTGCAATCATGGCATTAACAGCGCATTCAACCCAACATAAATGTAGAACATTTTGAAATGCCATCACACTTTTGATTCATGTTCTGTTGGCAGGTCATGACTATGCCCCCTATACAAGAAGTTTTTTAAAAGGTGCTACATTGTACTTTGGAAAGGTAAAGTGTGGTTGGGTTTATCTGACACTTGTATCTGCATTTTTAAAAAGCATTCCAAAACAAGTCTATAGTGAGTAATACTTAAACTGTAATATGCTAGTTAAAGAATCTTGTCTCAAGTTGGGAGGGAGTAACGTTGGATTTAGCAGTGGCAAATTTAAATAGCGTGTGCCAACCTAATCCCGCGGGGCGTATACACACGCGTAGACAGGCGATTTGTACATACGCTGACAACGCAACCAAGTAAATGCACTGATTCTAATTAATCTGAACGTGCAAAATCCAACATGGCGTTACTCTCAACTTGCGACGAGACACACTGTATAGTTAGTTTCTCACATCCTGGGTATGCATAATAGACTACAATTGTCCAGATAAGTTCTGCAGTGGCTTTCTGCAGTGGCTTTAAAGGCAAAATAATGAGGTTAAAGAACAAAAACAAACATACTATCTTCACTGACCCAACGATTGTTGTTATGCCGAAGACACTGAGCAGACACAGGATAGTAATTTCATAACATGATTGTAACACAATCAACAGGAAAAACACACTCCTGTGGACCTGGACTTAGTTATATTCCTCCGTAAAATGAAGCTCAAAAAAGCATATTTATTGCTTATCAGAGTCCTATCAGTCACCACAACTTACAAGCTCACACTCAGATGTGCATGTACACATAAATTATGTAAGACATTTCGTGCAAACTGCATACACAAAAATTATGTAAGACATTTTGTGCAAACTGTTTGTCAGAAACTGTGAATAATGTATTGTTTTATCAGAAAAGACACAGATATGTATATTGCATTATAAGCGCTGCATGGAGAAAGGTTTTGCAAATCATGAAACTATCACAATTTTAGTTGAAATCCAAACATATATTTTTATTATTGGTGTGTGACCAATAGGTAGTTACCTTTACTACCTACTGTTGAATAATAATGGCTAGGTCTTTGAACTGTGTGATGTTTGCTCTGCAATCTGCAGCTTACAAAAATTTTCAAACAATACTGTTTCACCTGACTAAATATTAGGAGCACTGATTTAGTCATGCATGCATTCATTCGAAGTATCCAGAATTGACAACAAGAATGGTACAGGTAAGTATATTTTTATAAAAAGCCGTACAACGTCGGGTACCATAAACTCTTTTGAATCAATCAATTTAGTGCAATAGGGACGAATGTCATAATAATTAGATGCGCTGAGATAGTATTTATTCGACCATCCGCATCAGGAAGTATTTTCCAGCTTAACAGCTATATTTGCCAGTAGGTCTATTTTGTGTTGAAACCCCACTGTTGAAACATTACGTTATTACAAAAATGTGAAGATGAACTAAGGGTTTCCAGAGTAGGCCCAGCTTATATAAAATCCTTGCGTATTTATAAATTAATTTATTTATGCTCAGCATAATGTCATGCATAAAACGTAATCGCGCATATAATTTATATAATTTTGTGCAACAAAAACTGGTGAACCATCATCACCTATAGACCCTATCCAATAACCCCCGCAATAACCGGAACGGTATAACAATTGAAATGGCAGGACAGATTGGTGGACAGATTGTTTTGCTAAATTGGATAGGGTCTATGCCCTAAGTTGAGAATGGACCGTCCCACTCGGTTTGTGAAAAGGTTGTGAACCCTTTTGGTGGACCCAAGTAACTGCCTAAAATGAGGCAAAATTGAAAAGAAATGGGGTTTCAAATATTATTGAACTTTGGAATTTGAAAAGTTAAAATCACATTGGGTCTAAGGCTGTGCTAACACTTTTCTTTGATGACTTTGACCAAAATTGTTTATTTTTTCAAATATCTTAAAAATACAAGAATCTAAGCTAATTGAACAGACAGTAGGTTCTTTAATTTGATAAACTTTGAAGTGAAATTAGAACACTTTTATTTATTGCATTGCAAAGGATCCTGCGTGTATCCCAGGGTGTGTATTTGCGAAGGTTAAGGCTTAAAAAGGACTTCACAAACGATTATAACAACTTGGAATTGGAAATGTTTCAGTCATATAGGTCACCATGTAGAAAACAGTCAAAACATCATATAAAAGAAATTGGTCCTGGGCACCTTTAATTTGAACCCTTATTACTATACATCAATATTTTAATTTAAAGCATAACAGTTTTAACAATACTTTCTGCAACAGTTCTCAGGATTAAGAACCTAGACTAATAATACCTTTACAAGAGATCATTACCACAATCAAAACCATGAATATCAAATCCGTTTATAAATGAGCAGGCAGCCAACTTCAATGTCACCGACTCTGGAAAAATCTAGATGTAGAGTCTAGTGCAATGTGCTAAATGCTAAATAATTAATTCCAAAGAAACATGATCCACAACTCGGCAAAACAAAATGGCGACTTTGGGAGCTCATTCCCCAGGTACTGTTGACTGTACATGTAAGTGTGGATCAGGAATATGGGCAACAGTATTTACTAACCAGTCTGAGGTGTCTGGTGAACTCAAATTGGATAATCTAACCTTCTAGACAACTACCATTTTGAACTTTGTGTGTAGATAAATACATGATGACCATATTAAATCATTGAGGACAAAGATAATGATTGATGATGGTGATGATGGCGGTGATGATGATGGTGGTGGTGATGATGGTGCTGATGATGATGGTGCTGATGATGATGACGGTGATGATGACAATGACAATGATGGTTCAAAGTTTACAATTAAAATGACTATGATGGTTCAAAGTTTACAATTAAAATGATAAGTTAATATGATAATTGCTATCTTCAGTAGATAGCATGTCACAATCAATAAATACATTATACCATCTACTTCCTGAAATGTTTTGCTAAAACTTAAATGGAAAGACCCAAAATTTCAAAGAAAACCTGGCTTATGATTTGATTAGACCTGATTTGAGCTTGAAATGAAATATATGAAAATGTTAATTCAAGCATCACACTGAATTTACTGCATAAATAAATGCACTTATTGATTGTTATGTTGGTCCTTTTTACCGGATACATTTTCATTGATTAATTCACACTGATTGACGTAAAATAGTAAAATACACACTTATTCTGTCAATTTGAATTCTAAATAATTTGCAGTATCCACTTTTCATAATTTTACAATCGTTGATAACTTTTTTACTTTGTCAATCACCCGTTTTTAAAAGCTAAATGTAAGAAGGTCATGGATCACACCAACATAATACAGTTGTATTGATGACAGATATTTTTCACTCCACTTTTTGGAATCCTTAAAAATTATATTGTGTAAATATTTGAGGTTATTGTGATTTTCACCTCTAGAAATTATAATAATATCACAACTATAATTGTTCAGGCCTGCTGATATGTGGGAATTAGATTTGGTGATTAACTGTACCTAGCCAATATTGAAAGTTGTCAAGTCCTTGTATCACATCTTACCCAATTAATCTTCAGTAATGAGCCAACATTGTGGAATAAACTGCTGAAACTGTTTGTTCCGTATCACCACAACTACATGTACCTTCAAGACTACCCATCTCTAGCGGGTTCTGTCACATTTTGGCCGAACACAATAAATAAATATATTGTCGATATCAGGGATCCAATTTGAAACACAAAATAACTAGTTTCTCTGATGAACAAACAAAATATTTTCAAGCAAAAGAGTTTGAATTTAAATGAAACAAATAAAGAAACTATAGGCAAAATAAGTAATTCTCGATCATGAGAGGATGTAGGCTACCTTCTGCGTCAGTGTACTTTTCATAAAATAACATGATTGCACGACCTACATGACCGAACCTTGACCTTGCCTAGCAACGACCACGTGATTAGTCAATTCTCAAAAGCCGTATTTGCGCCGTAAGCTCCGGCCTCGCACAGATTCTCTAGCCAGGCCAGCGAAACACCAATAGCTACTGGTGGGCGTATGGGCGAGCTATTGATTGGCGTGCGAGGGGTCTCGAGTTTGAATCCTACACCAAACTAACAACTTCTTTGTTCATCTTCTATCTTTATTAATTCCTTCTTTCCCTTCTATTTGACAAAGAGCACTTGGAGAGTTAAAGTTAAAGTAATGAGGGCATGATCATTCTGGGTTAGTCCATATGATATCAAGGAGGTCCCCCACCTGACCCCCTCAGATTTGCTTTATATTTTAGTCATATGTTGTACCTGTAAAAATATTAAAAACCTGCAAATTTGAGGTCTGTAGCTCTTACAGATTTTCTGTGGTAGCCATTTAAAGTTGGCGTATGGGGGTCTAAATTTGGACTCAAAAGTTGCTCTAATCATTTATTTTCAATATTGTGGCCAATTTGACTTTTAAGCCTTCCAAATTCGGCACATTTGCAGTACATGCAATCATAAGAAAATGGTCAACTTTGGGGTTATCGTTTTATATGAAGTCAACCTAGACAATTACTGGGACTTTGCAAAGTTGTAATTTAAGACTAGTAGTCATATAAAAAAAATGTTTTATAAATTTTGAAGGTGGACCACATCGACTTTGGACCCCCTGAAAATGTTGAATTTGCAATAAATTTCATCTTCGTGAGGGCGCTGTTCGAAATGTAAATGAGTTGTGACCTCAATTTTTTGGATATGTATTGTATTTAACCTATATTTAGCATCAGTGACAACAAAAAATAATTAATCTGACAAAAAATGTGAATTTCGGGGGGCTAAACTTGCAAGTTTACAAAACATTACATTTTTTCTTGCATATTTAATGACCCCGTGACACAACGCGCAATTACCAATTTTTTTTTATTTTTTACTTTTTGACAAATTAGGCATGCAGTTAGTGTGTATACAAGGTTTCAGACCTCTCTCTCTTTTTGTAAAGAAGTCACAGACTCCCAAAGATGACATTTATTTAAAGGGCAACTTTTGAGTCCAAATTTAGACCCCCATACGCCAACTTTAAATGGCTACCACAGAAAATCCGTAAGAGCTACAGACCTCAAATTTGCAGGTTTTTAATATTTTTACAGGTACAACATATGACTAAAATATAAAGCAAATCTGAGGGGGTCAGGTGGGGACCTCCTTGATATCATATGGACTGACCCTTCTTTGTGTTCTCAGCTCTGCCTCGGTCATAATTTAAGGAATTTTTTTTTGTCATCAAACTACCGATACATGTTTAATTAAGGATGTTTTACCATCAAACAACACGTTTCAGGATTTCATGTAAGGAAATTATTTTGTCATTTTAAAAACCACATGTTTAAGATTTGTTGTCATTAAAGGGATGAACAGTCATTTAGAATTTCAACACCCAAAATGTAAGACCAACTTATCAATAACTTTACAGAATATTCTGCATTTTGATGAAAAACTACATAGCACAGTTTTCTTCATATTCCAAAAGTAAAATAGAGCAAACCCCGAAATAAACAGCATGTGTGCCATTGTGCATGTACATGATTGCCATCAGGTAACTTTGTTGTTATTGTTCACCTTTCTCCTTGAATTGAACCTGTGAAACTTTTCATGTGAAAGACTTTCAAGGTTTGGTATTCATTTAAGGTTAGCAACTATTTGGTTGCGATTTGGTAGTTCACAGCATCTTGCCAATGGTAGCGAGCTTTGGCAAAAATAGATAGAGAGTGTGTAGAAGAATTCAAATAACACAGATATACTTTTGTAGGTCCAGAGGGCTGAAACCCGGGGCTGAAACAACGACACTTTTGTAAGAACGTACATAACTCATTAACAACAATAAATCAAGCAAGTTTTCAAAGTAGGCCTACATGTATATGATTTGTAGTTCATGAACTTTTGCAAAACATCAGTGTGTTATTTTTCAATGATTTAGATAATGAAATTCGATTTTTGTTTTTTGGCTGCTTCGACCAACAATACCTAGTCTACCCTTAAGGATGTCAAAATTAAAATTTATTTTGCTGGAAAAATGCCTACATAGGCCTATATCCTTTTGAACTACACCTTTATGGATTTTTTGTCATTAAAACACACAAAATAGGGATGGCGATCCCAGATAGGTAGTACAAAGATATGATACTTTTTTTTTTATCATTCTCAACCTATTTTACAAGTTGACCTCAAATGACCTTTGACCTTAGTGTGGACCTTGAACACCACTATTAATTCCTATAGAGTGTATGCAATAAACCAACCAGAACGGTATAACAATTGAAATGGCAGCCATGCTGGTAGACTGTCCCACAGTCTCGGTTCGGTCCGGACTGGATAATGGAACGATACATAAATACATAATAGCCTACCAAAATATGCCATAGTCCTTCACCCCCGATTCTAAATACACAGCCCAAAACCAATTCCTCTCTCTACACAAATTAGCTCAAATTGAGACCACTACAATGATCACACCTCCTATATTGAACGCTAAAATTCAGTGACCGCTCCCCACGCCGAGACTGTTCCAAAGTGTTAGAGATTTCACTTCCAAATATTCGTTCAACGAAGCCCGGTGATTCTGATGTCAATTACGAAAGCCCCGCCCCAGTTTCAATTCAAATATGGTAGCACAAAGCTATGCCGCGGGATGTGACGCAAGATCGGATGGGACACTTGTCATTGCTTGTCAACAACTGAGAGGTATTGAGCTCATGTGGCACGCGTCTGATAGACCCATGGTACGCGCAATAATAAAAGGCAACCACTCGACTCGGACTTAGGCCTATTGTCCATATTGCGTATATTATCGCGTGCGGTTTGCAAATGTTTGCACATTATTTAGCTAGGGAAGCCTTTTCAAATATCCCCGCTGCCAAGCTGCGTTGATTGGTCGGATACAATATCGTTGTTTTAGTCGCTTACACAAACGTTAATGTAGTGAAAACATGGACGTGGTATATAGAAAGATTGCATGACTCCAAATCCGTAAAAGTGAACTCCCAGCATTTTGTGGGAACTGGAAGTCAAATTGCTTACAGACTGGGAGGGTCCATGTATTGGGTTGATTTTTAATGCTATGTAATCTACATTACCAGTCGTTCTCCATGGACCCGAGGGTGGGTCTACCATGCTGGAGGACAGTTCTAAGATAACTTAAGATGACAGAAGGACAGGTCTCTAGATCGATTCCACAACCATTCATACCTATCACACATTTTATTGTATTATCATACAAATTTTCCCGTGGTACCTTATGGAGGACAGAATTTTATTTAAATGAGGATGACTCTGTTATGAGTGACGTCGTATTGCATACCCTCTATAGTGTAGCTATGGCCCAAGTTAGGTTGCAGTTGGATTTTAACTGTTCATGTGAGACCAAATTTAACCAAAAGCCTTATATAAATTGTTGGACACACACACTGACTGAACACACCGACACACATGACTTGTGATGCCTGTTATAAGGTCTTTTCACTCACAGTTGAAGAGAAAATTTTGGCTCTTTAGTTAGATATGGTGACAATATCCTATTAAATGTTCAGTCTGATGTTCAGTATTAACTCGGATGTATAAACCTGCTTGTTTCATATATCATCAGTTCTCTGGCAGCTTTCCAAAATTTGTCTACATTTTAAGAACTCAAATTACTTATTACAATTCACATTGGTTTGGACATTACAAGAACCGTTATCATCAAGTATTTATGATGAACATTGCCATGCATATTTACACAGATAATAATATATATTAATTATTCATGAGCTTCAACTCCAACCTACATCAAATGTGACACAACTTATGTAGACTCACATTCCCCATTAGTATGTGTATAGAAAAGAGCTACATTTATCATCATCAAGTTGGCAACCTTTCTATTTAAACAAAATGAAATGTATGTTGTTGTTGACCAACACCAAAATATAATGCTTGCCATGAAATTACTGTGCTCATCTCAATTTGCATGATATTAGAATAGGCTTATGGAGTACCTCAGAGCTACATTTCATCATCAAGTTTGTAACCCTTCTATTTAAAAATTTTAAGATGTATATTTTTAATGATGTTGCCAACACCCAATATGGGTTACCATGAAATTACTGCACTCATCTCATTTTGCCATCATGATAGGATGAAGCAACTCAGAAAGCTACATTTGATCATCAAGTTGTAAATTTAGCAAAAAGAGCTCTATACATTTTTATTGATGTTGACCAACACCCAATATGGGTTGCCATCATGAAATTACTGCACTCATCTCATTTTGCAGTCATGACAATATGATAGGCTTATGGAACACCCAGGTAATATTAAAGTCCAGTATCAAATCCCCTGCAATCCAATATTGTTGTCATAAGACTCATCCCTAATTATCACTATCAATATATTGCCAAGTCTTCCAATCTAGTTACAATGTGCCAATCTTTGCCACTAATTTTCCACCATCAAAGTATGCACTAAATGCATAACAATGTTACCCTAAAAATGCTTGAGGCGAATATGAACAAGTACAAATTAATTAAAATTGTAGACATTGATGTTACCCTAATTGTGTCACATTGGATCGGGAAGCAAATTCTGTTACAAATTCAACATACCATGATGATAAACAAGCTACAAAAGTCATTACAAAAAAAAATAGATTTCATTTCTAAACAGTTCAGAATCAATCTAGTCTTGGTAAGCTTCATTCAGTACATGTTTCCCTCAGTGAGAATATAGATGCTTGGCTCCATATAAAATACAATTACAAGCAGTAAAAGAGAATTTTGAATCATGTCATTAATGAGATGAGGAGAAGTGATATGCATGGAGAAACCGTCCCGTTTTGACACCCAGGGAACCGTGTGTGAAAAAGCTATTTTCTGACTAGATGAAGCTATAGTGTCTGTCTCATAATATTACACAACTTGCTATTCACCACCACGCTGCAACAAAATAATAGTACATGACATGCACGCATTACAACATCTTAAGATTGGTAAATTATACCATTACCACTTTATCGTATCTACTCACGTTGTACCTAGCGAAGTCCATTTGAAAATGATACAACTGCTGGACCATAATGCTGGCCAGCTATGAAGCCAACACCAAGTCAGTTCTAGCCTTTGGTAGCTCGTGTCATCTGCAGCCTAGATCACATTATAGAGAAAATCCCAGGCTAACTGACTGCCAGCCTGCAATGTGGCAGCGATAAAGGCACATCTTTAATTTCATACATGACCAAGGATAAGCCAGAGCTGACAAAAACTTGCACACTCTTGACTAGAACAAGTGGGTAAATAAACTTCCTATGTGTTGGCACACGTGGAAAGAAAGAGAGGGCATCTCCACGTTCAAATCTCTTCTTCCTTTATTCATTTCTGCGTGAACACCTAGCGTCTCCCTGTGCACTTGTGATCTACGTCCAATTTGCAATTTTCGCTTGCACACTTCTAGCTAGGAATCCAATATGGCATGACAAAAGGTGACAATTAATTTTTCAAATATGGCAATTTTTTCAGATGATCCATCCATGTAATCATATAATTTATTAATACGCTAAATAGCTCACAGATGTTTCACACGCTGACTGGCAATGCTAAAGGTGCTCTATACTGTTTATAATCTATGGAAATTTTAAGTCATTTAATCTAATGACTTCAGTGGAATGTTTACATGTTGAGTTTTTGTTCATTTATCACATTAAATAACAGTTATATTTAAGCTGACATTTTGAATGATAAAGGTGTTTACTTGTTTGTCTTTACAATGATTGTTTGTTTGGAGGTTTTGATTCAATTCTGTCCAACTTAAATTAAGCTTTGATATTAATAAGGAAAAGTGACTTTTGTTCTTTGAAACTCATGAGCCAGATTTGTATTGAGTCCCTTCATACAGACTCACTAATTAATATATCATTTTCCAGCAACATCACCCTATTTCAGTTTATCATCAAAGAAAAAAGTACTGGCATCTTGTGTGGGCATCCAATACCATGTGTGCCCCCACCACCACCACCATTTATGCCCAAAACATGACAAATCGGCTTATTTTAAAGCAGTTTAGCCACTCAACAACCCCCATGCCCTCCCGGTTGAAGGTTTCTGGGAATGCCCCTGAATGTTATAATAAACATTCAGTTCTCAACCCACAAGTCTGTCACAACCACCTGCTTATGCGATGAACTTTGACAACTAAAGCATTATTGCAAAAATGGGGAAAGTGCATGATTAATTACAATTTTCTGGAAATTAAAACTAATAAAACAATTTTGACTTCAGATGACCCCTGATGAGCTTAAAACAATTTTCATACTTTCAAGAGAACTTGGTACCGTACTTCAAGTTTCATGAAAATTGAACAATCTTTACTATATTGACCTCAATTGACCCCTAATGACCTTGCACAAAATTCCCATATTTTTTTTCAAATGTAGGTACCAAGTTTCATGAAAAACCAACAATCTTTACAAATTTGACCTCAAATGACCCCTGATGACCTTCTCCATTCCTGCCCTTATCACACCACTGCACTACCTTCCCAGCACTGTACCAATTAGAGAATAAGCGATAGGAATTTTTATTTTGCCTATCCTCTACCGTGTGATGAGGCGACAGGCAGGTCCAATATTTTGAGTAGTGGATGCCGGGCGCAGCCGGTATCCACTACGATAAAAATATTGGACCTACCTGCCGTCTATCACGCAGTAGAGGATAGTAAAATAAAAATTCCTATTGTTTATTCTCATTCTTAGTCAGTTAAATATTATTTTAATAACTGTAAACAATTTTTAAAGCAAAAACTAAGTTTACCGTCATAAAAACTCCCTCATTATAAAATGAACGAAACTTGTTTACAACTTCACGTATTCTGTTGCGCTGTACTGCTAGCGCGTCACGTATTCGCACTAGTCTCACGATTACAGCGCCAATACATACGCCAAGCACCTTTACAAGCGTGTAAGGCATTATCAAGACGCATGATGACGTGGGGTCGCTCTACGGCCTGATAAACGGCACCGAAATCTTGCGATTGTCCAATCAAAATGTGTCTACTGAACTAGACCACTCCCACTGACTAAGAATGACCAATCTACACCCTAGGTCTATTCATGCCACACCCCTACCCCTACCCCTCGCCCCCAACTCTTACTATAGCCATACACCAAATTCTTACCCCACCCCTTCTGAGATGAAGACCCCATGTACTACACCTACATGTATTCCCCATGTTTGCTTGCAATGAGATGCAAACTGTTTGACACATGGGAGCATTTTGCTGAATAAAGGGCCCATTCAGCAATTTGCTCATTTGGAAAATCATAGAATCATCAAAATTCAGTTTATTGCACCTTTTTTAGTCCTAGTCTCCGAGATTCAATCCTCAGACCCCTTGCGTGCCAAGCAAACAATAACCGACAGGTAGCCACAGGGGTTTCCCTGAACTGGCCAGCAATTCCGTGTGAATAGAAATTTGGGTGATTGCATTAGTGCATATCACATGGGATGCATGGATACGCAGTGGTCATCCTTATGGTATTTATGGGTGTTAGATGCTGCGCTTACGGCTCGTTCCCCTCAATCGCGAGTTGTCTTTGACAAAGACTACACAAACATCAATTTCCTCTGTGCTAATGGGGATGATTGTTATGCAGCAGCATGTAGGGTTGGTGCTAACCTGACCGACCCCAGGACCAAAATTTTAATTTCTCATGGAATACCGTAAACGTTCGCCTATGGCGCTATGGGCTCCCTTGACATAAGCGGAATTTTAGGCATAACCTAAAAGTGCAATACCGTAAAATTCCCACCAGCAAAAAAGGGCACAGAACCTTAATTCTTGTTGTGATTTCAAAGGAGGGAGCTCTCTATTTGCACATGAAATTTATCCCATGGCAAAGGAAAAGGAGCCCAGATGCGCCATTAGGTGAACGTTTACGGTATGTAAACCCTTTCTCAATCACCTAAGTATCAGCAGGCTAGGCATTAGGTTAGCACTAGTAGCAGTGTTACCCATGGCCACAGCAGCATCAGGGATGTTACACGATGTTAAAGGGTGTTCTAATTGATAACCATCGCCCCCAATCATTACCCTTATCAAAATGAGATTTCGCAACTGTGGAAAGCTAATATTTTTCTCATTATCCAATGTGTGAAATTATACAACTTTTGGAGTTTAAAAGTGAGGAGCCCAGACTTCCACATTAATTACATTAGCATGTATTATTTTGGCTTCATAACAACAAACACACACACAAAAGCTGCAGTAATTATCAACATAAAAAGTAAGCTTATTCAATATTCATTCAACATGGCAACATCATGTGATGAAAAGATCAAACAACATCCATGGGGAGGGGGAAGTCCATGATTTTCTGAAGAGGCAGCACGGGGCTCACTATACACTACCAGTTTTCATGAACTGAAATTCTGTGTGGCCAAAAATGTGACATGCTCCCACAGAATTAGTGTATGGCACGTTAGAAGAACTATACGGTCCATTAAGGGATCCAAAATGAGCGTTTATTGCGTTTCGACAGTATTTTTTGTGGGACTTGAGACCACCTCAGACCTATCGAATTACATTCTGAATACTGAAGCATGTCTTTCTGATATCAAATAATTTTCATTTTTTAAAATCACAATATAATACAAATTTTATGACAAATTATAAAAATTTGATATTTTTCAAATTTTTGATATATAACAGTCCTCGAGTAAATTATATAAATATAATGATATATTCTTAAAGTGTATGTAGCAGGGAGGAAAAGCCTGACGGTCAATTGAAAATTTTGACCTTTCATATTGAAGATATGGATTTTTTCCCAAAAGACCTAATTTTTTTGGTGTTTTGGGAAAAAAAATCCATATCTTCAATACGAAAGGTCAAAATTTTCAATTGATCGTCGGCTTTTCATCCCAACCTACCTACATACACTTTAAGTATAAATCATCAGATTTATAAAGTTTACTTCAAGTACTGTTAAATATCAAAAATATCAATTTTAATGATTTGCCATAAAATGTGTATTAAATTGCAATTTCAAAAATCAAAATTATTTGATATCAGAATGACATTCTTCAGATTCAGAATGCAATTCGATATGTCTGATGTGCTCTAATGTCCCAAAATAAATACTGTCCAAACGTTCATACCCCAGCCCTTAAAGGGCGTGGTCTAATTTGTTCATGGTCTGTCTTCTATCTTTAATTGAGGCCTACCATTAAAACAATATGTATCCAAATTTTGAGTTGTGCCCCAAAGATAGTACATACTTGCGGTTGTGGTTACCACAATTCATAACCTCTTTGTTCACACCATAAACGAAAAAAAATCTCTGAAGTTAAATTTTACTGAGGTAATGAGAAAAATATGAGCTTTTTTTCCTAACACCAAAATCTCAGTTTTGATGAAGAAAAATGGGGGGTGAGGCTGTTAATCGGATCATACCTTTTAAAAAACATGCCAAAATTCAATAGAAAACAAATTTCTGGAAGGAATATTGATTTTTGTAGACTTTTTGTAGATCTTTGGTGCAATCCTAACATATTTCGTATGCTTTTAAAGCTCATAAAAACTGAGGTTTTTTTGGACAATCTGTGTAAAATTAGGAAATGTTCATAACATCTTTGTTTATAAGTAAACTACTTCAAACCCAGGTTAATATCATAACTAAAAATTTGAACTTCATAAGCCAATTAGAACATTAATGGCAATAAACTTGTAAAATATCATAAAATAATTCAAAACTTTCAGGAATTTGCACTAGTACTTTGTGACCTCTCTAACATGTATTGACATGGACATCTTGTAGTGAATGGGTATTGTTCTTTTTAGTAATATTATTATTTATTGTGACATATACAGATCCACCTTTAAGCTGTTGACCAAGCATCACCTCTGTTTGTAAAGTGATTGTCTTTTAGATATTTTGGGCTTTTTTTTTATGTCACAATACCTGATTTAACCAAATGTACATGTATGCAGGGTACAAATCTGGTACATGTACATGCCTTGTAACAAGTATGTGAAGTGTGAATAGGCCTGGCATTTTCGGGTAATTTTGTGCCCGGGTACCCGGCACATTTTTACCCGAAATTGCAACAACAACAAAAAAAAATGCATTGAATTTGAATGCATTTTGATATCATTAATAGAGTATGACATGAAAACAAAGTATCAATTTTCAAATTAAAAACACAAAACATTGTGCAAATTTTTTTTGGGGGGGGGGGGGTTCAACCATGAACGATCTTAGCATTTAGGTCTAGGTCCAGGGACACTACAAAACAAATAAAAAATAAACTTAAAAAAAAATTTTTTTTTTAATTTAATGTAATGTAATCTCGAGCGGGTACCTGCGAGCCCGCCCGAAAATGCCAGCCTTAAGTGTGAATATATAACTATGCAAATAGAAAAGTTGGCATCATAAGGCACGTTCAGACGGTCCATGATAAGTTGTTGATTACGTCGTAGTTACAAAAAATTTGATGATTAGCTTGTAGTTAGTGCCCATATGGACGCTGTCGTGGTTAAGTTATCAACAAGTAAACTTCAAGTTACTAACCATAAGATTTCATGGTTAAGATGTAAACTACGAGTGGTTGTCGTTGATAGTGCCCGTGTGGAAAGCAACAATGTTCAGTCTTCCTAATTTGACAACTACAATGTTGTAAGCTTTGGTCACAAAAGGGTGGGGGTTCAATTCTTGATAAAAAGGATGTCTACCTAAAAAGCATAGGGAAGATAAGAAGGGTGGGGGTTTCATATCCCTGGTTTGACCACCTGACAAACAGTAGGAAAATTTTGAAAACCCAAATGCCTTTAATACAAAAAATAGGACCACTGTTAGTACCATCCGACACCCGAAATTGTACAGCCCACCTAGATGGGACAGTTAGGACATACCAGGACAAACCAACATCTCTCCACGCATTGGCTCCACCTCCCAGACCATACAGCAACAGCAGGGTGCCAAAAACATATTTTGAAAGTTTGTTGGCTGTTTTTATTAGAAGGAGTCTTGAATTGGATTATTGTAACTTGATGTTGATTTTTCTTTCTCTTAATCAAAAAAACCCAATGAAATTGGCATAATTTTCACTAGCAGAAATCACTAAATTATTTGATCAACTTGGCAACTGGATTATTCAGAATCATGTACCAGTGTAATATTTTCCAGTCACGTCATAAGGCTATTAAAAAGGGCTCACATACTGATGCAAACATCTTTATCCCGCAATGATGTAAGGCCTCAACATTTTGTCTGGCTCGGAATTGGAATTGTGTACTTTCCACGTCATACAAATCATTTTGCTCCAAAATTGTAAATATACCTACATTTTTAAGTTAATCTAACCCTCCCTATAAATTCCTCTCATTTAAAAATCCGCTCTTTTTATTGTTAAAGTAAAAGCTCAAAGGCCAATTCATCCATTTTTTTTCCTTCTAATTTTCACAATTTCAAAGGGCACCTTTATATAAAATATTATAACCGTATACATACTGTACAACAGGGAAAAGCTATTCAGAATGCTCTGAATACAATGATATGGTGTGAAACCACACTTACCTGTAGCAATCCATGCACTCTATACATCCTATAAGATTAGTTTGCATATAACCCTGTGGTTATTAATATTCATGTTACAATTACATAATTATCCAATAATGTAAGCATTACAAAGTAGGATAGTCTCAACTTGGCTGAATCATAAGGGAATTACAACATGTAAAACCAAACTATGCCCAAATACAGTACTCATCATCAATAAGGCCAAAAAAAAAAAGATAGTTTGCTTGTCCTCCACAACTTTTTCAGAATTGAGTCAGTCGCTCGGGTGGGGGAGCAATCAAGTTTTAGAAGTGACGGTATGTGCCTACAAGCATCGCTGAAGTAGAGGCCAATCGGTACAAAATGTTGTTTTAATAAAGAGGGGTCATTGGGTACAAACAAAATGAAAAAGGGGGTCATTGGGTATAATATTTTGAAAAAAGGGGGTCATTGGGTATAAAATTTCACAAAAAAGGGGTCATCGGGTAGAAATTTTGAAAAAATGGAAGCAAAATTCTATTTCTTGTTACAAATTTCCGATACAAATTTGCTTAAAATAAGGGAATTTGAAAGTTTTTGCATTATTTTCTGGCATTTTGCCGATACAATTTTACAAAAAAGGTGGTCATTGGGTAGCTACACCTAAAAGAGGGGGATCATTGGTAGCCACACCTAAAAAAAGGGGGTCATCGGGTATGACTTTTAAAAGAAGGGGGTCATCGGGGTATGTGACTTAAAAAGAGAGGGCCTATTGACAGGCACATACCGTCACTTCCCCGGGTCGGTCGGTCTGGGTTTTTTTTAATGACTCACTACTGTAAAGGCCTCGGCAATGAACACTACTGTATAGGCCTGTAGTCAATTGAACATTGGTCATGTGGAAAGATAAATCAATACTTCACTTCAGATCTTCAATACGCAAGATACACCACATAGAAATAGATTCAATTAGAACTACGGCATACTTACAGGTATAAAATACAAAGTTTATTGCAAACATTGATGCTGAAATGGACACTTATAAATGTTCTAACAAGCTTACAGTACCGGTAATTTTTTTATTCTTAAGCAAATGTTGTTGGCCAAATTTAGCTTTTCAAATGAAATTTAGTCACAGAAAAATTTATAAAAAACCATTAAAATTATAAACTAAAAAAAAAAAAATTAAGGGCCTACCCTGATTTTGGCCAATTTTGGGTCGATCGGTGGAGGACACGCAAACCATTTTATTTTTGGCCTAATTTATACGTAAACAAATGCACCTGAACTCAAGGATTTTTGTATTGTTTTTCAATTCACTCCGTTTTTCCCAGGACCTGACAATAAATATTGTTCCACTACTTTGTTCATGGTCACTATTTATTTGTTTATATGGAATTGAAGAGAGATGACCCAGAACAGCATATTTACAAGTATTCCTGGTTTCACTTTAAAGCAAGAGTTGTCAACTCATGCTATTTAACTTTGCAAACAAAACAACAATATTCATATCTCAAATAAAAAAATAATTTTGCAGGTTGCACAATTCTCATCTTGACGCAAAGCGTTGGCCGCAATGCCAATGCCTCAATCCACCTTGACACGCATCATTTTAACCGGGGCGATTTCACTTGGAGCTGGAGGGAAAAAAACAAAACAAACTGTGAAAAAATCACCCCGGGCAGATTTTTGGCATGGGACATCACATTTCTAAAAGAACAAATATTTAAAAAAAATTGAAAACCATAATTTAAACATTGATAGATGATAGACATCACTGGTACATGTACATGAGGCATGCATGTTACACAGATTAGGAAGATCTTATATTTTAAATTCAAACCGACACTAATTGTTACATTTGTAACAGTCCCAGCCAAGTCCCAGCAGGGCGGGCCACTATTTTCTTGTATATCCCCAACCAAGTCCCCATCCCTAACCCTCTGCAAAGATCACAAAACATGCATGACTTCTCAGACTCAAATCATATCAAAGAACAAGATTACCAAGGTAAATCGATAGAACAGATCAGGGCAAGTATTTCACCCTCATACAACCTGGAACAGTTGAGACTTGAGAATACTCTTTAATAATGCCCCAGGTAGATCACCAGCCCTATTTAGATGCATTACATCCCCGTATAAGTCCTGGCTTAGTCCCTGCTATTGCAGGCCAGGACCAATCAATTACAAAATGTTGTGCCCTTCCTTAATTACATGTAGCACCCCAGAAGAACTTTTAAGTGCCCCTGTCCATGTAGTCTCCACTACTGCTGGTTTGATTCTTCACACACAAAACAAACTGCCTCTGAGTTGACATAGCATAAAAAAATATGATGTGACCAAGTCACCCAGACCAAATCAAAGAACAGAGTATCGTAGATGTGAATCAAGTTGAATCAAGTCATTGCTGTTGTTCAAGTCAAGTCAATGACTTCCTCAATCTCAACTTATACCAAGACACTATCTATTAACCCTAACAGCCCCATGTACTACAAAATACTAATTGATATGCACTGTTCGTGCGTGCATCCCCCGTAACGAGATGACGCAATTGCCCAGGCTGAGTGATAAACATGCACGCTTTCGCTGGCCAGGCCAAGACCCGTGGCAAAGTGTCACCGACCAGTGCTTGGCATGCGAGGGGTCTCGGGTTCAATCCCACCCAGAGCAAACAACTTCTTTCTTTGTTTTCTCTCTTTATTCCTTCCTTCTTTCCCTTCCCGTCGCCACAATGCCCCTGGTGCGTTAGGGTTAGTTGACCACTATCGAAACTCAATAAAGGCTTAATTAACCCTAACAGCCCCAGTTTGTGCCTGCATCCCATGTGACGTAATGAAGCAATCGCCCCAAGTGATATATGGGCACGTTTTCGCTGGCCATGCCCACCCAAGACCTGTGGCAAAGTGTCGCCGACCTAGTGCTTGGCATGCAAGGGCTATCGGGTTCGAATCCCACCCAGAGCAAACAACTTCTTTCTTTGTTTTCTCTCTTTATTCCTTCCTTCTTTCCCTTCCAGTTACCAAAAAGCCCCTGGGGCGTTAGGGTTAAGTTATTACACATTGTCAATTTCAAGTCATGTTTAAAATTTGACAATTTAACAAAGAAATAAATGACAACAGGATACAGTACACATTGATTTATTTTATAAAACATTAATTTTAATAGCAAATGTTCTCCTCGTTATAATTGTACCTCCACATCAAAATGCAGGATACCATGACAACTCTGCTTGAAAATTGCTGATCACACCAATCGTTTCATAAATTATGGCCTTGCACATCAAACATACTGCACATGGCCAAATGTTTCTATTCAGCCAAATCAAACTTATAATCCCTGTTTTGCAAACTTTAGCTTGATAATCAACTGGCATGACCATGGTGACTCAGCCGATTGATAACTTAGGTGGAATATTGTGAATTTGTGATACATGTAATTTGAATCAAGTCAACCAGAACAAAACTCACTTGGAAAATCGTAGTGCATTTTTTTTATTTCTAAATTGCGTTTTTATCTGGTGCAGTGGTGCTTACCTTTAGCCTTCAGCTGGTAAGATGATTTAGGCCTAGAGTCATTGGAGGTCAATCGATGAGGAAGTTACAGCAATAAAGTATGATTTCCATAAGGAATAGATTCCTATTTAAAAACTGCCAATCACATTGTTCCCTTTTCATTTTGAGCCAAACAAACAAGGCAAAACAAAGAAAACTGTTATTTCATTCCAGCACCTATGTACAATGCGTGTATCAGCTAGCTGATCATATTATTGTCATGAATATTGCCGTAGTTTTACACAGCTAGGACGAACTTGACGTAGTATGACGAATTCCGATATGCACACAGATTACACAAAAATGTATTTAAACGTCAAGACGGACATCACTTACAATGCGTGTATAATCATAATCTCGCCGATCGTATTATTATCATGATTACTGGCAGAGCTATATGCAGCTGATGTGATGTACAATTTGCAAACAAGACAAATAGCGATATGCATACAGTTTATAGAGTACATCACTGATTCAATGATTGAATGTGTACACGCACGTATGTGTTTATCCAGCACTCGATCAGTGAGCTCAGAATAAAACCGGAGATCTCCGGTTTTATTATAAATGGTAAATTTTACTGGAATTAAAGCACTTCCGGCTTAGTCTTTCACAGGGCATTTATGTACACCAATGGCATGTTGCAATGGTGCAAAAAGTAGACATTTTTAAACAAATGAGGCCGTTGCTGTGGGGCAAATCACACATGGCTTTAACATCTAACCAAAAGCAAGTTTTTTCTGGTTGACATTTTTCAATTTTCACAATTTGAACTTTTCTCAGATGACTGAAAGTATATACACAGTGTTAAGTGGAATATTGAACATTATTATTGTACATTTTGTACAACTTAGTTGAATCATCTTCATTGTGCGGAGATCTCCAAAAGACTGGCTTGAAGCCAATGCGACGCCACATTTTAAGAAGGGTGGCCGCTCATCTCCATCGAATTATTGAATGCAATCGCATGTAAGCTACTCGAACATATTGTGTACCATCAGTGTGTTATGGTGCCCAATGTGGCGATGTTACCAATGTGGAGGTGGAAATTTGAAGTTAACCAGGTAGGTGTGACTGTCAACTGTCTCAAGCTCGGACTCTTGCATGTTTTGTAAGAGTGTCCACTGTGTCTGATGGGATTTCTTTTGTCGGTGAGGCTCATGATAAAAAGGTTTTTTGCTGTTGAATTTGTCCAACAGCGTTTTTCCTACATGTAATTTGCAGAGCATGTTTACACCCATTTTGAAAGTGTTCACTGACCATCAGCATGGTTTCAGAAAGGGCTGTTCCTGCGAAACTCAATTAGCACTCACTGTTGAAGACTTGGCTAAGTCCATCGACTTTTTGCATGGGCAATAGATATAATTATAATGGACTTCAGTAAAGTATTTGACATAGTGCCACATCATTTTGCTAAACAATTCCAGATTTCCAGAGCTCCAGATTTCAATGTGTAGTCCTGGATGGAAGTTCATCTGAATGCATCAAAGTAACTTTGAGTGTTCCACAAGGAACAGTCCTAGGACCGCTCCTTTTTTGTTATATAAATGAATTGCCTGACAAAATAACATCTAATTTCCATTTGATGGCCAAAGATTGTCATGTACCGTACCATAAGATTCATCCGAGTCCAATTGTCAGCAGCTGCAAAATGATGCTGTACATAGACATAGTTGCAAACCTATATGTTTTTATATTTTGTGGAAATTCTATTAACTTTTAAATTCCAACTCAACTCAACAACAATCATTTATTCCAGTGAAAAGGAGGTTGAGGCCAGGGATTTAGTTTTAAGGGGCCAAAGGGCAATCACACACCATTGCACACCTATCGCTTTTCCGAGTGCAATTACACCTCAATTCTGTAACTTCTTAAAGCTCTTACCCAGTGCAATTTGATACCACACCTGACAGCCCGCCTTAACGTTTCCAGATACATGTGCGACTTGACGTAAGCCTATTATTTTCAAAATTGAACCCCTGTTGAGGAATAGCCAAGTTAGGGTAACACTCCGACCCACAGAATGCTCAAGTGTCGCTGCCCATGTGTTTAATGCAGCTGTCAGTTGCAGTCCCTGCCCCGAGACCCGGGGATAGCGGGTCTTAGGCGGGGACGTAATTCTGGAAACTGTTACAAACTGTAACAGTCCCGGCTAAGTTCCTGCAGGGGTGGGGCAATATTTTCTTGTACATCCCGGGCAAGTCCCTGCCCCTAACCCCGGGCAACTGCCAAAAGATCACAACATGTGCATGAATTCCGAGACTCAATTCATAATATCAAAGAACCTGGATTCCCCTGGTAAATGGTTAGAACAGATCAGTGTTTCCCCTGCTTAGGACCCTACACAGTTGAGATGACTCTTTTATAACGCCCTGGGTAGATCCCGCCCTCTCGAGATGCATTACATCCCCGTATAAGTCCCGGCTATGTCCCGGCAGTGCGGGGACCCAATGAGCTGTTACATCCCAGGCTAAGTCCCGGCTAGGTCCCCGCTATTGCCCGGGTCCCGGGGGGCGGGGACTGCAATTGACAGGCGCATAAACAAGTATGAATTCCTAAATGTTGTCACAATTTCACATGCATGACATGTATCTATGCATCTTCTGGTTCTGGTTGTATACTCTGCAATCGCCTCCATAGGCTATTACACAAAGGGACATATACATATATCTAGTCATAATGAGAGTCCCTAGTAAGCGTAGCGCTGTTCAAGTCTTGAAGGTAAACCTTTTTAAAAATATTTTAATTTAAGTGAGGGCCCTTCTCATTAATGCAGTTAAGGAGAAGATTCCATTCTGTTGTCTTTCTCGATGGTATAATAGTTGATGAGGGTGAAAGGAGACAAGTTTGTTTCTCTGTGTCTGTCTAGAGAAACAAACTTGTTTGATGAAGGGATTTTCTTTAATTGGTCCAGGATTAACTGATAGTGTGATTTATATAAATGTGAGTCTGGAAGCCATCCCTCTTTCTTCCAAAAACTGCTACCCCGGTACTTCAGCTGTTTTAAAAGTCATTGCAGAGACAATGTAATTTTTCATTGTAAACCTTGCTGCCTCCACCTTAACAGACATATTTTGTACATTGTATCTCTGTTTGTAATAGTGAGGGCCCTTCTCGTTGATGCAGTTAAGGAGAAGATTCCATTCTGTAGTCTTTCTCGGTGGTATAGTTGATGAGGGTGAAAGGAGACTTGTTTCTCTGTGTCTGTCTAGATGAAGGGCTTTTCTTTAATTGGACCAGGTTTAACTGATGCAGGGGTAGCGCTAGGTTTTCAAACACGGGGGCAAAAATTTCAAATTTTGTGAAATTATGGATCCAATACAATAGAAATAAAGGGTTCAAATGACCCTTTGGCAACCTCTACATTGTAATTGTGTGCGCCTAAAAGCTAAAAGAATGCTACCATGACCCCATGGCGCAAGTTAGCGCTACCCTGAACTGATGGAGTGATTTGTATAAATGTGAGTCTGGAAGCCATCCTCTTTATAATCCAAAAACTGCTACTTCAGCTGTTTAGTCATTGCAGAGACACTGGACTCTCACTTGTAATTTTTCATTGTAAACCTTGCTGCCTGAGTGCCTCCACATGAACAGACATGTTAATTTGTACATTGTATCTCTGTTTGTAATAGTGAGGGCCCTTCTCGTTGATGCAGTTAAGGAGAAGATTTCATTCTGTAGTCTTTCTCAGTGATAGTTGATGAGGGTGAAAGGAGACTTGTTTCTCTGTGTCTGTCTAGATGAAGGGCTTTTCTTTAATTGGTCCAGGTTTAACTGATGGAGTGATTTGTATAAATGTGAGTCTGGAATCCATCCCTCTTTCTTCCAAAAACTGCTACTTCAGCTGTTTAGTCATTGCAGAGACACTGGACTTTTGCTTGTAATTTTTCATTGTACATGTAAACCTTGCTGCCACCAACTTAACAGACATGTTAATTCGTATCTCTGTTTGTAAACAGACTGATAAGGATGACAAAATTGTTGTCCTTGCCGAATAGGACAGTACGGTAACAGGGGTTGTACCAAGCTGTTGCGATGTTCAAAAAACATTGACCATTGACATTGAAATAAACACATTGAAAATATCTGACTACATTGAATATTTGTGATGCGCTGTAAAATAATGAGCACACATTCTTGAACAAAATTACTTTAGTTTACTTCAAAGCTAAAAATGATACCAATCATATACCGCATACCGGTCACTTTTAGCAGTGACATTTATACTGTGATATACCCTTTTCATGTCAAGAACATAATGATTTCAACATTGTCAGTGTATACACCAGGCACAAAAAGAAACTTGTCAGTTATAATAGTCATCTTTGCTGTTCAATAACCTGATAATTTTAAATTATTCTGAAATATACATTTTGTTAAATGGACTTTGCTTTCTTATTTGACACCCTGTTCGTGAAAATCAAACAAGAATTGATCAAGATATGCGCCTCCAAACCCTCAAACCCCAAAATCAAAAGTTGCAATTTCAATGATTTACAATGGGAACGCATGGTTGTATTGCACACAAGCACCACGAGCTAATCAATAACACACACAGTGTAAGGCACAATTGAATCGTTAAAATTGCAACTTTTGATTTTGGGGTTTGAGGGTTTGGAGGCGCATATCTTGATAAATTCTAGCTCAATTTTCACAGGGTGTCAATTGAGATTGAGAAAGCAAAGTCCAATTAACAATGTATATAATATTAATAATATTTCAGAATAATCCAAAATTATTAGGTTGTTGAACAGCAAGGATGAATATAACTGACAAGTTTCTTTTTATGGCTGGTGTAGATTGAAAACATAACTTGATATTTTTCTTGGTACTTGGTGGTTATCCTCTTGAATACTCAGCAGAGAAGTCTGACAAAAAGTACATTGAAACATTGCAACACCTTAGGTTGTACATCCACTACTATGCTAAAGAAATCAAATACATTTAGTATATTATACATACAAAAACATGATACATAAAATTACATGTATCAGTTTTTAGATGTTACAAAATTATGCCGGGCCCGGGGAAATATGCAAGCACTTTCATGACATTTTATGTATGTATGTATCCAAGCATGTTTATAAATAATGACATACCAAATATTGATGGGATTAATGATTATCAGTATTATTCATTACAAATTTCAATATATATAATGTTATGACACTCTATTCGTGATGATTCAACAATAATTTACGTCGATTTACGTAGTCCAGGTGAAAATGACATTTCACATCGACTGTCAAATCAGATGAAATCTCCCGTTTGTTTTGATGACATTTGCTGCAATAAATTGAGTCATCTTCAAGTATCAACGATAACATGCCACAATCTATATTACTGAGTTGTTGAATGCTTCATGAATACTAATGTCGCCACATTTTAAGCCCCCAAAAGTGTTATAATTTGATATTTTACCGACCTGCAATGCCTGTGTGTGATTACCAACATTGGGATGCAAAGGCTGTTGATGATGATCGGAGACCGCTACACGAGGATGGTGAGGGTCTAGTTCGTGATGACTCGGCGCTGGTCTGGCCATATTACGCTGGTTTCTTCCAATCCCAGCTTCCCTTTATCGCTACCACATGATCTTGGTCATTTTTACTATACACTGGGCCAAAAAATACGACGAAATCTGTAATAATTAACCGACAATTCGCGTAAATTTCGATCGGTTCGTCATCAAATACTTCGGATGTTTCAGCATTACCCGGCCCAGATGGCTAAAATGGCTACCATTGGAATAATCCAAGTAAACACTTTCACTTAGGGATATATATATGAAATACCATCAAACGTGTAGATTAATATGAGTGCTTTTGAGATAATTTTTTTTTTTAAGTCAACATCATTTCCATTAGATTTATTTATAATGAGAACATGCTTCTATACATTCATTTAGTTAGCAGAGATTATAAAAATGGGTTCTACATAATTTAATAACAACAAGTTATCCCTACTAAAAAATGGTTAGGTCCAAAACAATCCGACGTCATTGTTGCTTTGATTGGTTTGCAGAAGGGCATATTTTGAGAACTCACCTGACATCATCACATAAGCTGGGTTCATCTTCCTATCTTGTCATGACAGTTTTACTGAGTATTATTTTATAACTTTGGCAAATATTATGGAAATTAATAATAATAAGTCTACGATTAAAACGATGTATCATAACGAGGAAAAGGTGATTTTTTTTCTCTGTGTTATTTTTTTTTCACCTCAGTAATTTTTTATGTGACACAGTACATACCTAAGGAGATTATCAGTATCAGATGATGTACTAGAAATTTGCATCACAAATAATATCCTTTACCAATATTTTCCTCCAATTTAGTAAATTCATAAAGCATAAATAAAGTGCTTATCCAACTTTGGTATGCAAAATTGTCAAGGCTTGAAAAACTGCATCATATGGCAATTTGATATTGCTATCTACTGAAGATAAGGCTAAGATAGCTGTGGATACGTTTTCGATTCGGTACACGTGCTGTTTTAATGGTTACTTATAATTTGGGTAATCATTTTAGTTGTGTATTTATATTTCTTTATTTATATATTTCTTTATTTCTTTCTATCACTTTCTTTCCTTAGATTGATTGACAGGTTCTATATATGTATTTATTTATTTATTTGTTTAACAACTTTTTACTCATAGTTAGACTTTTGAATAAAGTTCTAAATCCCAAAAGAGATTTATTTATTTATTTATTTATTTATTTATTTATTGAACTGATTTGATATTTCTTTAGGATGGGTAATAGAACTGCCATCTTCAGCTTTAAATTTGCTCTGTGCAGATTGTTTCTTTCCTCGTCCAATAATATTATTAATTGTTTTCCATGTTTGCTTCATATTATTTTTTAGCATGCTCAAACTTGGTAAAGAAGTATTTGCGTTTTGATTTTCGAATAAGCATTTGCAACTTGTTTTTATATGTTTTGAATATTTGAAATTGTTTGTCGTTTGGAGATTGAATGTATTGTTTATATAACATATTCTTTTTGTTAATACTTTTTAACAATCCCTTCGTAATCCATGGCGATATTGGTTCTTTTCTTCTATTACCAGTAGGCCTACATTTCTTTAACGGAATACATTCGTCGTAAAGCGTATTAAAGGTGTCAATGAATTTATTATAGTCATCATTTGCATCAAGAATTTCACCCCATTTAACGTCGGATAGTTTTGTTTTAAATTTATCAATATTCTTATTATTATGATTTCTTTTATATATAACGTCTTTCGTTTTACACTTTTGATTTTCTACTTCGAGGTTGGTTGATAAAGTAGTTGGAAAGTGGTCACTTATGTCAGAAATCATAATTGTTGAGTTGATAATATTGTCATTATTTGTAAGGATGATATTATCAATAATTGTAGCTGTTGATTCTGTGATTCTTGTTGGTTTATAAATAGTAGGTATTAATGAATAGGAGTAAAGAAGTTCAAGGTAATCATGAGTAGGTCTGTCACTGTCTACTTTATAAGTAAATCGATGTTAAAATCACCCATAATATAAATATGTTTTTTATCCAAAGTTAACTTCTTTAAAATAGGGTCAATGTCTGTAATGAAATTATCGATTGAAGTGTGTGCTCTATATAATACTCCCACTAACACATTCTGATTAGATTTACATTCAATTTCAATGAAACAAGATTCAAAATTTGAATTGGCATGTCAAAAATGTTTTATGAATGTTATAAAAACGTTTTTATACCCTCCCAGCAAACACAAAACGTTTTCGACATCATTCGCAAAAGGTTATAAAAGGTTGTCAGAAAACGTTTAAATGTCGGGTTATATATAAAGGGTATAGAGTATAAAATGGTTTCATAACCTTAAAAAACATTTTTTGATAATCTACTGCTCAGCACACAAAAATGTTTTACAGAAAACGTTTAAATGTCGGGTTATATAAAGGGTATAAAAACGTTTTGAGGTTGATAAAATATTTAGCGAAAAATGTTTGCCCAAAATATTTGCAATAACGTTTTAAAAACGTTTTCATGACCTTTATAAAACCCGACATTTAAATGTTATTAAAATGTTTTGAAAAAAACATTTTAAGAACATTTCTGTGTTTGCTGGGTTCAAACATTTTAACATAATGTTATTTAAGTATTGAAAAATATTTGGCAAAAAATGTTTGCAAAAATAGTTTACAATAACATTTTGTGAAAACATTTAAACATATTGTTGTAGTGTGTTTTCATACAAAACGTTTTAAAACGTTATCATGACCTTTATATAACCCGACATTTTAATATTATTAAAACGTTTTTACCTAAACCAAAAGCCAAAATATAACTTATTTAAAACGTTTTTAAAACGTTTTTGTGTTTGCTGGGCTTTATATACCAACGATTAAACCTTCTCTGTAAAACGTCGTGTGTTTGCTGGGAACATGATTCAATGGGATAAGTTTATTGGCCTGTTACCCAGGTAAGATATGACAAACTATTCTTCGGTTAAATTGTTTTCCAAGCGGAACAATTTATCCAAATATGTTTGATATGTAAATTGTTTTTCAGACATCTCCCTTGAGTTCTCTTTAAATTGCAAATCTTGTGCAAAAAGTTACTATTTTAACCTGTTTTGTCATACGGTTGTAAATTCAATTAACTATATGACTTTGCTAAAGAGCACTGGCAGAGTGCCCCCCCCCCCCAACATACATTTCAAGCCGGATTGGCGCTCATGCCCTCACACAGACATCGTCCAACTGACGCTTGTATTTTAGCCTATACTCCTGCACTGCATGTACATCAAGGTTGACCAGTTTCCTGACGGACTTCGGATGCTGTCTGCACCGGGGCTCTAAAACAGTTCCCAAGAAGCACTCACCCCTCCACCCACACGCCCAATCACAATCAACCCCCTCCACGGCATTTCTTACATTTTTAAGGGCGGGTGAGTGGGTGGGTGGGGAGGGGTTAATAGCCTATACAGGGGCGTAGCAAAAGCATCAGGGGCCCATGGACAAGGACCAGTGCGGGGCCCTTTTAACCAGGGCGGGATTTACCATATAGGGGCTCTGGGCCATGCCAAAATTGGGAGAACCCGAACTCAGGTGTCGAGGAAGGCATGTGCACTCAAGTTAGTGAGTTTACGTATCATAATTATAGAGGGGGACTAACATATTTTGTTCCGATGTTACTATAGGACATTTATGCGCAAAGCACACGAAAAAAAATCAATTTCAGACTATTTTAGCCCCATATCAATATGAATTTCCTCTTTGAATGCGCGCGGAGTGCGGAAAATTTTTCAATTTTGCCCTATTTTGGCCAAAAAACATGCTGTTATTGTGGTTAAAAGAAAGGTGCATAGGGCAATTTTGGGGAAAGGACATCAATCGCAGCTAGTGGCAGTGGCAGCACTACGGGGGACCACCAGCTTCCTATAATTTTTCTCCCTCCCCCGTTTGCTCCCACCACACACACACACAAATTACACAACTTTCCACTTTTAATGCAATTTTGTGCGTGCAAAATTTGTTGACCCGCCCCGAATTTTACTTTGCCCTCCATGCACCACCCCGGCACCCCGAAAAAATCCTGGTGCCGCCGTAGAATTTTTTTCGACATGATGGGGGGGTGATGCGGTTGGTACATTTTCATGAAGTACCGTATATAAATCCAGCAACTTTTGGCTATATTGAAGCGGCGCTGATGAGATATGGAATAAATTTTCACAAAGCCCGCAAAATTGACACCTTTCATGCCTTTTAGGCTAAAATGGCCATTATGAGGTAGTCATAGCCATAGCAAAATTTCCAATGCCCCACCCCCTGCGTATATCATAGGCCTAAACAAGTGGTCGCTTTTGCTTCTACGCCGTACACTTTATGCTTATTAATTTGGCCTATAATACGATAGGCATAGTCCACGAATGGCTTCAATAATGGACCTGCTTTGCACATTTTCTAACTTTTCCTAACTAAAATTGTACACAATGACATCTTCAGTAAACGTCATCTGATACCATTACCAATGCTATCTTTGGTAAACAGCATCTGATACCACTACCAATGCTATCACACGCAACCCCCTCCACGGCATTTCTTACATTTTTAAGGGCGGGCGGGTGGGTTGGGAGGGGTTAATAGCCTATACAGGGGCGTAGCAAAGGCATCAGGGGCCCCATGGACAAAGACCAGTGCGGGGCCCTTTTAACCAGGGCGGGATTTACCATATAGGGGCTCTGGGCCATGCCAAAATTGGGAGAGCCCGAACTCAGGTGCCGAGAAAGGCATGTGCACTCAAGTTAGTGAGTTTACGTATCATAATATAGAGGGGGACTAACATATTTTGTTCCGATGTTACTAGGACATTTACGCGCAAAGCACGCAAAAAAAACCATCAATTTCGGACTATTTTAGCCCCATATCAATATGAATTATCCCCTTTGAATGCGCGCGAAGCGCGGAAAATTTTTCAATTTTGCCCTATTTTGGCCAAAAAACATGCTGTTATTGTGGTTAAAAGAAAGGTGCATAGGGCAATTTTGGGGCCCCCAAATTCCCAAATTTTGGGGCCCTGGACCCGGGCCCATCTGACCGCCCAATGTTAAACCCGGCTCTACTCTCCATTATCAGCCCATATTTAATTTTCGCTTTTGTGCTCGGGGCTCTGAACCCTCAGGCCCATGGACTTCGTCCACCCTAAAAGTAGCGTCCGCACAATGTTTTATTGTGTTTTCTATATCTCTGATGAGACATACCAATTCAGAATCTGACGGATGCCACCCTCCCAGCAAACACAAAAACGTTTTAAAAACGTTTTAAATAAGTTATATTTTGGCTTTTGGTTTAGGTAAAAACGTTTTAATAACATTAAGATGTCGGGTTATATAAAGGTTATGATAACGTTTTAAAACGTTTTGTATGAAAAGACACTACAACAATATTTTTTAAATGTTTTCAAAAAATGTTATTTTATACCATTTTTGTAAACATTTTTGCCAAATATTTTGTCAATACTTAAATAACAGTAGGCCTATGTTAAAATATTTGAAGCCAGCGAACACAGAAATGTTCTTAAAATGTTTTTTTCAAAACCTTTTAATAACATTTAAATGTCGGGTTATATAAAGGTCATGAAAACGTTTTTAAAACGTTATTGCAAATATTTTGGGCAAACATTTTTCGCACAATATTTTTTCAACCCCCAAAATAACATTCTGTTTAGAATGTTTTGTATCAAGTTTTCAAGAATGTTTTTGGAATGTTATTAACACGTTTTTATACCCTTTATATAACCCGACATTTAAACGTTTTCTGTAAAACATTTTTGTTTGCTGAGCAGTAGATTATCAAAAAATGTTTTTTAAGGTTATGAAAACGTTTTATACTCTGAATATACCCTTTATATAACCCGACATTTAAACGTTTTCTGACAACCTTTTATAACCTTTTGCGAATGATGTCGAAAACGTTTTGTGTTTGCTGGGCTGGCACCCTTGAGCATTTTGAAATAAATGACCCCAAAATGACCCCATAGTGTTATACAGGGGTTAAAAATTGAAAGTCTTCAAATATCACTTCAAAGTATATCAAATTATTTATCTAGGCCCAAGATCGCAAATATGTAATTTTTTTCTCAATACGACCTTTGGTTCAGAAGTTATGTGCCACAACAGGTCAATGATTCATTTCCAGTTTGCATTGGGGTCAAAAATAATTGTTCCGATTTTCGTGAAAGTTGTTGCAAATTGTTTGTCTACCAAAAGGAATAATATTGTGATTGTGATATTTTGACCATATGGGGTCATTTTGGGGTCATTTATTTCAAGATGCTCAATGGTGCCAGGGGCCGGTGGGGTGGCACCCGCCAGATTCTGAACCAGTAGGTTTCAGAGATATAGAAAACACCAAAAAACATTGTGCGGGCGCTCTGACTTTAGAGTCAAGACAACATGATCCTATAGACGAATCCAACGAGCTCTGCCAACGAGCCAAGTCATGGTCAGGATTTGGTCGGACATCTTTGGGTAGCCGCTAGCACCAACCTGGTGTTTTGAGCGTCCAATTGTGCAAATAAAAGCCGCCTAACACATAGAGAAGATGCAAGGACGAAGAGGGTTAATAGAATAATAGCTAATAATATATATAATGGAGATAATTCCGCAGGTAATCCCGTCGCATCTATTCATACATAGTCCTTTTGTTTGCAAGTACATCAATGCATAGATACCGCGTGTAGTTAATCCGATTATTATGTCACTTCAACAGCGAATATACCAGCTGTGTGTTTTGTCGAAGGGAACTGTATTGTGTTGTAATCTTTAATCTTTCTTTTGTCTACCTGTGTTTTCGCGGAAGGTGTAAAACGGGTGATGGAATGCAGTTTAAAATTTCCGCCAAGGCCGAATCATTTCACATTTTGAGTGCATTGTAGCCGACGCAATAAACTGAATCTCGACCTACTCCCCTAAATTTGCACACGGCACAAGTACGATTCATTTCACAAGTCTAGCGCGAGGTGCATGCAGTCTATAAATAAATCACCGTGTCATGCACGAATCGCGAAACGTTGCTATACATTACCTGCATTTCGCGGGGAATTTAGTTTGATCATGGAAGAAAGAGATCTCTTTCTTCCATGGTTTGATGTTGATGTTGTAGCACAACAAGCAGCCTACGGCCACAATTATTACCATAATTACCGGGCATAAATGATAAACCCTGGATCTTCCTGCCTGGATTTATAATATTAATAATCGAAATAAAATCCCGGAATAAAATGCGTCATTGAAGATGAAATAATAATATTTTATATAATAAAACGAAGCGAAGGTAGGCCTATCAACTGGTCGATGGGAGGTAAGGGGGATTATATTTACGCAAATAAAAATAATATTTATCTCCCTATTTATAGGCTATTTAGTATTTACTATTCAAGCCATAAAGGTAGTCAAAATTATGCATAGGCCATAAATGAAATCAAATATTTTTTAAACTTGTGCAGTACCGAAGGTATTTTGGTATTGGTTTGGTATTTGCCTAGGCCTAGTTATTTATCCATTTATATATTTAATTATTTATTTATTTATTTATTTATTTATTTATTTATTTATTTATTTATTTATTTATTTATTTATTTATTTATTTATTTATTTATTTGGTATTTAGGCCTAGGCCTAGTTATTTATCCATTTATCTATTTAATTATTTATTTATTTATTTATTTATTTATTTATTTATTTATTTATTTATTTATTTATTTATTTATTTATTTATTTTATTTATCAATTAATTGATTGTTTATATGTATTTATTTATCAATTTATGATTTTTATCTATTTATTTCTTTATTTAATGTTTTAAAAGTTAATTGATAACGGCTGCTTGCTTGCTTTTTTGCTTATTTATTTATTGATATATTTATTTATTTTAATATTTATTTATTGATTTATTTATTTATCCATTAGTGAATTTTCTATATATTTGTTTCTTCATTTCTTTCTTTCTTATTTATTTACTTAATTTATAGACCTATATTTATGTATCTATTTATTCATTTGTTTATTATTTTATTATTATTTATTTATTTATTTATTTATTTATTTATTTATTTATTTGTTTATCTATTTATTCATTTGTTTATTATTTATTTAATTTATTTATTTATTTATTTATTTATTGATTTATTTATTTATTTATTTATTTATTTATATATCAATTAATCATTTATTTATTTATCACTTAATGAATTATTTTATTATTGATTTATTTCTATATTTATTTATTTGATTAAATAAGTTTGTTGATTTGCTTATAACTTTATTGTTAATATGTTTGTTTGTTTATCTTTTCGTTAATAATGTTGTGTGTTGCTATTCATCGAGTATCGAGTTTCGAGTATCGAGTTTCGAGTTTCGAGTTCGAGTATCGAGTTTCGAGTTCGAGTTTCGAGTTTCGAGTTACAAATTTCGAGTTTCGAGTTACTAATTTCGAGTTTCGAGTTAGGTTTTTCGAGTTTCGAGTTAAGAATTTCGAGTTACGAGTTAAAAATTTCGAGTTTCGAGTTAGAATTTTCGAGTTTCGAGTTAAGATTTTCGAGTTTCGAGTTAGGATTTTCGAGTTTCGAGTTAGGATTTTTGAATTAGGTTTTCAGAGGTTTTGAGTAAAAATGTAATAAAATCAGAAAGTAGTTGAACATTATAAACAATGTTAAACGGACACGGAAAGTAGAACGGTAGTATTCAAAATAATACAAGCTAGACTTGGCGAAATAATAAAAGTCTTATTCGGTGTAACTTTTATGAGATAAATTTGACAGAATGTTAAAACACAATTTAGCGCAGAGCTACGAGAAACCAAGGAAGTGCCAATATTTAAGGGAAAAAATGCATGGATCTTATAAATGAAATTTTGTGATGTACAACGAGTAGGCCCTATATTAATTAAATAATCATTTAAGGTGGTACTACACCTCTGACAAATTTTGTGACTAATTATTTATCTATTTATTTCTTATTTAGGTGACCAATCAATGCACTGGCACTGTTCTCCCCTGGTTCCCAATTTTGCAGTGTTCTCAAAAAATAACTACACATAATTGGTAACAAAAGTTATGTATATTATAGGGGCAAGAAATCCCATTAGGCCCTACTTCACTGAAATTTCAGTGATTTAAAACAAGTCGTTCATTATAAGAAATGAGGTACATTCTAGTGGTACCTCTTTTCTTATTATAAATAACGTACCCTTGAGTCACTGAAATTCCAGTGTAGAAACTGGATTCCTTGCCCCTATAATAGTACACATAACATTTTGTTACCAGTGTGTTATTAATATTTTTTTGAGAAAAATGCAAAAGATAGTCACAAATTTATCAAGGGGTGTAGTACCCCCTTAAAGTTACATATTTTAATCTTTTAAATTGACCTAAATACTGGTGATATATATTCATATATATTTAGTGAAGTATGTCAAACATCGATCGGATGAATTGATATTTCGGTCAAAAATTATATAATTCCTCGAATATCAAGTGAGTGTTGAATTGAGCCTTCACCCAAACGCCCTCGCTGGTTGTTAGCGAGGGGGAAGGAAAGAAGGAAGGAAGAAAAAAAAGAAGAAGAGGATAAAACTTTTTTCTCGGGTGCGGTTTCGAACCACCGACCCCTCGGGCGCCAGACATTGCCACGGGGTTGTAGCTTTGTCGACCAAGCTTTCCGTGATCATATGACTGTTCGCATGATGACACAATCACATCACGTGGGATACCTGCCTGTGCCTATGCTTTGTGAACTGTGGTTTTGTGATGTTTGGTACGGTTATTTCACGTTTAAATGTTGAATTTAGTAGTAATGATGTTTCATACACTGTTTTAAACCAGTATTTAAATTGCATCCATAATTTTCAATTTCAAATGAACAAAATATGACTCTTCTTGCAATCCGTTGACTTAAAACAGAATGTAATGATATTTCATGAAGAATATTTTACTTCCCAACGTCTATACGTGATATGGGGAAAACAAATACCTCTCTTCAGGGACATAATAACTTAACTCGATATTTTGACATTTTCGAGTTATAACTCGAAAATGTCAAAATATCGAGTTAGGTTATTACCATGTTCATTCAGCTTAATAAAGTTAATATTTCACCTTTAAATGTTATATTTAGTAGTAATGACGTTTTATTCACTGTTTTAGACCAGAATTTAAATCGCATCCGTAATTTTCAATTTCGAATGAGTGATTTAGAGAACAAATATAACTCTTCTTGCTATCCGTTGTCTTAAATCATAATGTAAATGAGATTTTATTAAGAGTATTTTACTTCCCTACGTCTATACGTGATCTGGGGGAAAACAAATACCTCTCTTCAGGGACAAAATAACTTAACTCGATATTTTGACATTTTCGAGTTATAACTCGAAAATGTCAAAATATCGAGTTAGGTTATTACCATGTTCATTCAGCTTAATAAAGTTAATATTTCACCTTTAAATGTTATATTTAGTAGTAATGACGTTTTATTCACTGTTTTAGACCAGAATTTAAATCGCATCCGTAATTTTCAAGTTCGAATGAGTGATTTAGAGAACAAATATAACTCTTCTTGCTATCCGTTGTCTTAAACATAATTAACAAAAGTTAAACAAGCAAACTTATAAACAAACAAATTAATAATAAAATTAACAAAAAGATGAACAAACAAATAAACAATATAATTAACAAAAAGATAAACAAACAAATTAACAACAAAGTTTTAAACAAACAAATAAACAAACTTATAAACAAACAAATAAACAATATAATATAAAGATAAACAAATGAACAACAAACAAAGTTATAAACAAATAAACAAAACTTGAAACAAGCAAACTACAGACAAGTAATTAATACAATTAACAAAAAGATGAACAAACAAATTAACAAGAAACTTATAAGCAAAGCAACAAAATACAGACAAATAAACAAAATAATAAATAAAAGATAAACAAACAAGCAAGCAAACAAACAAACAAACATATAAACAAACAAATAAACAATATAATTAACAAAAAGATAAACAATTTAAAACAAAAGATAAACAAACAAGCAAATAAAGAAATAAACAAACTTACAAACAAACAAAAACACTACAATGAACAAAAAAGTAAACAAATTAATTAACAAACAAATTTATAAACAAACTTATTAACCAACTTATTAACAAACAAACAAACAAAATAAAGGACGGTGACCTGATATATTTGGAAAATCAAATTCTTTAAAACTTAAGTATAACATAAAATGTCATCCTTTACAAGCACTCATGCAAAAAGAAAATGTAAATGCTTTTTGTAAATGTGACTAATTCCTAATGGAATTACCGACATTTATACAGTGTGACATTGGTAGTAGGCCTATATAGTGGTTTATTAATGATAATCATCATGATCATGTAATATAATATTGATTTCAAGTGACAGGCCCTGATTTTTCTCATAGACATTTTGAAATTAGAAGTTCCAACTCACTGAACTCAGTGTATTTCCGAAGATATCATCAAAAAAACTGCCTAATTAGGCGAAAACTATGGTAGGCCTATACCATAATTGACACACTAATTCGGCAGGTTTTTTTTTAATGATTTCTTCGGAAATACACCGATTTGGAACGCCAAATTTCAATATGTTTATGAGAAAAATATGAACTTTCATCTGATACCAAAATCAGCATTTTGATGAGGTAAAATGGGGGATGAGATTTTCAATCAGGTTACCCACCTTTAACTTATATAAAAATAAACAAATAAACAAACAAAACAATTGATAAAGATAAAAAAAACAAATAAAAGTCAAAACAAACTATAAAACGAATAAAAAACAAATAAAACAAATATAAACAAATAAGTAAAACACTTAATTAATTTGCTTATTTGTTTATATTTGGTTTCTTTGTTTCTTTGTTTATTGTTTAACAAATAATAACAAACAAATAATCAAAATAATTAACAAAATATAAATAAACAAATAATACACAAGTAAACAAACAAATAAAAACATATAAACAAATAAACAGAAATAAACAATTAACAAAAATAAACAAAAAATAAAAAACATATGAATAAAATAATTAATAAAATCGGAAAACAAACAAACAAATAAATAAACAAATACACAAACCAAAACACGTTAGTTATAGGCCTAAAGGAGGATTTTGTAATCCTATCCTCTTCTTATGACATTTTTCAGTATATGCCCACGGAAAAAAGCTTATTTCCAAACCAGAACGTAATTCAAACATACATAAAATTATGTAGCAAGAGCTTTCCCGTATCAACTTTTTTCAGAAAAGTAGGGGATGAGGCTGTGGATCACGAAATGCCCCTTTAATATAGGCCTAGGCCTAACGGAAAATTAATTTGAATAAACAATTACGGCTAGTGGATAATATGACCAGTGCATGGCGTATATTTCTTTTTGACATTGGGGGGATGGGGTTAGGCCTAACTGAACTTCAAAAAATAAAATAAAAATAGGCCTATAGGCCTGCTATAAATTGAAGAAACCTCAAAAAAGAAAGCCAGAGGAGCCGTAAAACATATTTATTTATTTACTTATTCCCGCGTCCAAAATTGAGAATTGCAAAATATTTAATTAGGCCTATTTGATCTTAATTATCATTTTGACATTTTCTCAAAATGACATAGGCCTATATTAATTTGCTACTTCTTTTTTTACTTCTTGAACTGTGATAGGCCTACTGAAATCCCTGCATTTTAAAAGGGCATTTCGTGATCCACAGCCTCATCCCCCACTTTTCTCAAAAAAGTTGAGATTTTTATATCACTGGAATACTCTGGCTACATAATGTTTATGTACAAAATATTTCTTGCAGATTTCGTTTAGCAAAGATATCGCGAAATTTGAATTTCGTTCTGGTGCACCAGAACGAAATTACAACGTATTGTCTATGGAGCAGTGTAATACACATAATCATGCATAAACTCGCAAACGCAAAATCGGAATCAACTGATATTTTGGGAATATGCTTTTTTTCGTGGATATAAAAATGTCATAAAAAGAGGATGCTAGCTAGGATCACGAAATACTCCTTTAAATATCAATGTATAAGATCAACCATAAATCGCAATAATTATATATGCAATGCCAAAATGTTGATATTGGGATGTGACCACTCGTTTCAAAATAAAGAAAATAATAAGTAATTAATTAATAATTAATGGGCCTAGGGGCCTACTGTAATTAACAGTCACATCGTGCCTTTTTAAACAAATCTTAAAGGGCCTAAGCTAGGCATAGGCCTATAACCAACTCACGGCATTGTGATAGTTGATTACATAAAGCATTAATATTTCTATGGATAGGGGCCTACATTTTCTTTTATCAGAAAGCAGCCCTGCAGAAAGTAACAGTTTATTTTTCATGATTTTAGCACACTTAGGCTACCGAGTTACACAAGTACTCAAGCACGGCAAATATACGTGCTCGCCTGGTCAATGCATCATGAATACACGCAAGTCTTGAACACAGACTATAGTACTCGCACATGCGCAAAGCGTGTGAGGATTTAGGGGAGTAGGTCGAGATTCAGTTTATTGCGTAGCCGACGGCTACCCAACTAAAGGCTGCTAGTCAGGTGTAGGAATGCGTGAATTTGGATTCCTCTATATCAGCACCAGACTAAAAGTTGAAAATGAGGTCAACGTGTATGAGTCGCACATCCCAGATCAGCTGCACAGTACTCAGTCAATAATTATAATATTGTGATCGATACAATAATCATTATGCTAACACTACTAATAAATGTATGTATCATTGCTAAATCCGAGTCAGGCTGGATGGTATACAGACCTAGATGGAGACCTTTTTCATCTTTTATAGACCTTTTTCATCAATAATGATTAAAGTCTTTGTCATCCTGTAAAATGCTTATGACGTTATCAATGACATCAATCGCAGCTAGTGGCAGTGGCAGCACTACGGGGGACCACCAGCTTCCTATTTTCTCCCTCCCCCCTTTGCTCCCATCATACTGCAGTTACTGTCCGTTTTCCTATACACAATACACAGTGCTCTCACCATTGACGCGTGACCTCTACAAATGATGTATGTTGGAAGAATGGACACTTGCCTAGTTAACATCACTGTGTGAAAAATTACCAGCCAATATTTAATTTATTCTCCAAACTTCTAGCAAATATATATCTCTAACATGACCTAAAATTACAGCTAGGTTAGATGTTCAGAAATGGTCGCACTTTTGTAAAATATGAGTGAGGGCAAGGCATAGCTAGCCAACTCCCCGTGTTAATTGAATGGAGATTTGACCGAAAATATTGGTATCGGACCGCTCACTTCTGAAGGATGCCACAAAAAAACGGTACAAGCTACATTTAAATTATTCTATGAAATTCTAGAAAATATAGTTTTGTAACATGTCCTAAATTTTTAGCTAATTTAGGTGTTTGGAGAGGGTCGCACTTTTGTGTTTTAGGAAGGATATGTAAACGACAAATAACACCAAAAATATGAAGAAATTATTTCCAAACTGTGTTAAGTCAACAATCATTATGTTGCTCATTTTCAAGAATGCTGGTTAACAAAAAGCAGGCATTGTCTCATTTCGTGAACAAAGGTCCACATACCATTGTGTCCTTCCGTTTCCTTTATAATCGGTTACCCAACTGAAGCTATAATACCAGCTTTATTGCGATATCGCACATGCAAAAACAGACACATGTGCACAACCAGAGAAGATCCGATTTAATCAGTTGAGCTGTTTCAATGAGTGTTATCTTGGTTTAATAGCTTTTAATGGGGTTTAAGTCCTGCAAAGGTCGAGATGAATTCTACTGTAGACATGACTGCATCATGTCACACCAAAAAAAACAAAATTACACAACTTTCCACTTTTAATGCAATTTTGTGCGTGCAAAATTTGTTGACCCGCCCCGAATTTCACTTTGCCCTCCATGCACCACCCCGGCACCCCGACAAAATCCTGGTGCCGCCGTAGATTTCTCACGATATGATGGGGGGGTGATGGGGTTGGAACATTTTCATGAAGTATAGTGAATCCATCACCTTTTGGCTATATTGAAGCTAATCTGATGAGATATGGAATAAATTCTCGCAAAACCAGAGGTAGTCATAGCCATACAGGTGTGGGGGAATTTGCCACCCCGGTGCCATATTTCCAATGCCCCCCCCCCCCTCCGCGTATATCATAGGCCTAAACAAGTGGTCGCTTTTGCTTCTACATACACCGTCCTACACTTATGCTTATCAATTTGGCCTATAAAACGATAGGCATAGTCCACGAATGGCTTCAATAATGGACCTGCTTTGCACGTTTTCTAACTTTTGTACACAATGACATCTTCAGTAGACAGCATCTGATACCATTACCAATGCTATCTTTGGTAAACAGCATCACTATTACCAATGATATCTTAATTCAGTAGACAGCATCTGATGTCATTACCAATGCTATCTTCAGTAGACAGCATCTGATACCATTACCAATGCTATCTTTGGTAAACAGCATCACTATTACCAATGATATCTTAATTCAGTAGACAGCATCTGATGTCATTACCAATGCTATCTTCAGTAGACAGCATCTGATACCATTACCAATGCTATCTTCAGTAGACAGCATCTGATACAATTAACATCTTCAGTAGACAGCATCTGATACTATTACCAATGCTATCTTCAGTAGACAGCATCTGATACCATTACCAATGTTATCTTCAGTAGACAGCATCTGATGCCATTACCATCTTCAGTAGACAAATAATATTACCAATGTTATCTTCAGTAGACAACATCTGATACAATAACCATTCTCAGAAGACACCATCTGATACTATTAAGTATTAACATCTTCAGTAGACAGGATCTGATATTATTGCCAATACTATCTTCAGTAAACACCACCCGATACCATTACCATCTTCAGTAAACAGCATCTGATACCATTACAAATGTTATCTTCAGTAGACAGCATCTGATACCGTTGCCAATGCTATCTTCAGTAGACAGCATCTGATACCATTACCATTGCTATCTTCAGTAGGCAGCATCTGATACCATTATCATTGCTATCTTCAGTAGACAGCATCTGATACTATTACCAATGTTATCAGTAGACAGCATCTGATGCCGTTGCCAATGCTATCTTCAGTAGACAGCATCTGATACCATTACCATTGCTATCTTCAGTAGACAGCACCTGATACCATGACCAATGCTATCTTAAGTATACAGCATCTGATACCATTACCAATGCTATCTTCAGTAGACAGCATCTACCATCACCAATGCTATCTTCAGTAGACAGCATCTGATACAATTAACATCTTCAGTAGACAGCATCTGATACTATTACCAATGCTATCTTCAGTAGACAGCATCTGATACCATTACCAATGTTATCTTCAGTAGACAGCATCTGATGCCATTACCATCTTCAGTAGACAAATAATATTACCAATGTTATCTTCAGTAGACAACATCTGATACAATAACAATTCTCAGAAGACAGCATCTGATACTATTAACATCTTCAGTAGACAGGATCTGATATTATTGCCAATACTATCTTCAGTAAACACCACCCGATACCATTACCATCTTCAGTAAACAGCATCTGATACCATTACCAATGTTATCTTCAGACTTCAGTAGACAGCATCTGATGCCGTTGCCAATGCTATCTACAGTAGACAGCATCTGATACCATTACCATTGCTATCTTCAGTAGGCAGCATCTGATACCATTATCATTTCTATCTTCAGTAGACAGCATCTGATACTATTACCAATGCTATCTTCAGTAGACAGCACCTGATACCATGACCAATGCTATCTTAAGTATACAGCATCTGATACCATTACCAATGCTATCTTCAGTAGACAGCATCTACCATCACCAATGCTATCTTCAGTGGACAGCAACTACTACCATCACCAATGCTATCTTCTTGCTCACTTTTTGCCCCAGTCACAAATCCCTTTCCCCCAGACACACGTCGCGAAGCCTGACTCGGAAGGCCTTATTTTGAGAAAAAAATCTGATTTTCGCCAAATTTTTCTGGAAAAATTTTTTAAAAAAATTTGTTTTGAAATAAAGAAATGTCCGCATTTGGTTTTTCTCAAATTGCGCGATTTTACAAATGCGCGCGCAAGCTTTGAGACAAACCTTTTATTTTTTGGCCGAAGCATCTGGATCTGGATCTGGATAATTTATACTGCAGAGGATCTGCATCACACTAAAGTTTGTTCGTCTTATACGAGGGGCAGTCAGTATGTTTTAAGAGTTGACTCGTGACGTCATTTGTGGATAGTTTTCATGGCATTTCTCAATGATTACATAAACACGGTACCGTTGTCTTTCGGACAACACATGTAAAAATTATATCACACACATGATTACGTAACAGCATTAGCATAAAATCAATGGTCTAGAGTCACCTGGTGAAAGTGAGGCGTTTTTGTTAATGCTTCTGTCACACTACACCGAATAGGTCTTCCGTACAAGAAACGGATGGTATTTTAGTAAATCCGTTGTTGTTCGTCAATGATCGTTTTATGTTCTTTTTATGTCCTGCTATCATCCGCCAAATGCGTTTCGTTTTAGGTGATGTTCGTTAAGTCCGTCGGCAAGTTTTGTGCATGCACAAAACTTGAAACGGAGTGTACCGAATACACATGTTCGGTATTTATCCGATGTGTGTTCGTATGGTGCTGCATATTGCCGGAGTTTGTTCGCTCTCCTTTCGTTCATGTTCGTTCTTTGTTCGTTGCACTCGGCCCGTGTTCGTTGCAAATACGTTCCTGTGAGGCCTTCACCACCGGATAGCATATTTTTGCATTCGGTGATGTACGTTGACCCAGACCGTGTTAGTGTCACACTACACCGGATCGGTCTTCCGTATAAGAAACGGATGGTATTTTAGCAAATCCGTTAGTGTTCGTCAATGTTCGTTTTATGATCTCCATATGTCCTGCTATTATCCGCCAAATGCGTTTCGTGTTAGGTGATGTTTGTTTGGTCCGTCGACAATACGGTTCAAGTATTGTGCATGCACAAAACTTGAAACGGAGTGTGCCGAATACACATGTTCGGAAGTTGTCCGATGTGTGTTCGTACTGTTCTGTATATATACCCTGGGTTTGTTCGTTATTCTTTCGTTTATATACCGCATGTGTTTGCAAGGTTTCGCAGGCGCTTGTGCCGGATGTAGGCCTATGGCGAACATGTGCATCGATCATGGGGGACTTTCTGAAGGGTGTGTGCCGCAATATCATATTTCCCCCAGTAATTTAGTGACTGACAAGTAGAAAAAAGGGGGAAAAGAGAGAAAAAAGAAAAGAAAGTGAGAAAAATTGAAGAGAGAAGAGAAGAGAAAAAGTTAAATTGCACGTAATTTAGTAGGCCTATGCAGTAAAGTAGTATTGAGGGAGGGGCACTTTCTGAAGGGTAGAGGACGCAATATCAAATTCCTACCAGTTTTAGTGATTGACAAGAAAGAAAAAGAAGAGAAAACATGGAAAAGGTTAATTGTACGTTATTGAGTAGGCCCAGGATAGTATATAGTAAGCCTAAGTATAGGCCTGTGATTATTATAGGCAGTGCTTAAATGTGGTTCCTTGGCCCAAAAGTCTGTGAAAATTACTGCCGGCCCGTCGATATGTAGGGCCCGTGACATTTTGTCACCGAAGTCAGTATTTAAGACGGACTTCGGTCTATTACTGACTTTAACATATCAATCCATGCATGCATGCTTTACCTGAAATCACGAGTCTGAAGTCTTATATCTAAGTGTCAGTGGATCAGTGTAACATTTTACACAATAGGCCTAGGCTAATAATGTAAATAGGCCCTACAGTCCCCATGCAAATGGGTTCAATTGGACCTTCATTTTGAAAAATGGACAAGTCTTCCTTTTTGCTTCTGCTATGGACATCCACGTGTTATTTTTAAAACAATTGTTTATATTATACAATAATGGTGAAAACTTTTCAATGGCTTCAATTAGGCTTTCGTTTCACCAATTTGCGGCTGTTTCAAACTAAAATAGTACCCAATAATAGTGCTAAAATTGATCCAAAAATGACAAATGGCTTCAATTGGGCCTTCATTGTCCAAATGTTTCTCACCTCTATTGCCCCCGGACGCTGGTTGCCCTGATATATCAGATTTGTAGCCCTTTTGTACTTATTAGCCAATATTTGACCATTTTCGTCAAATTTTTCCCCCTTAATTAAAGGTTGTCTTTCCCCACTTTGTTCACCCTCTGAAAAAGTGCTTGCTACGTCACTGCCTCTAAGGGGTCAAAAACCCTCGCAAACACCCTCTCCTCCCCCACTTTTCTGATAGGGTGGACGTCCCTGTTGGTGCCACATGCCACGGATTCGCCGGTCATTTGTCGGACGTTGAACGATTGAATATAAAAGGCCTGCAGGATTATTAGCGGCCACAACGCATAGAGAGACGAACGGGAATCGGACCCCCAAATCCAGACATTTGTCGGACGTTGACCCCCAAATCCGGTCATTTGTCGGACGTTGAACGATCGAATATAAGACGCCTGCAGGATTAATAGCGGCCACAACGCATAGAGAAACGAACGGGAATCGGACCCCCAAATCCGGTCATTTGTCGGACGTTGAACGATCGGATATAAGACGCCTGCAGGATTATTAGCGGCCACAACGCATAGAGAGACGAACGGGAATCGGACCCAAAATCCCACCGAATCTTCTGCCGGACTGGTGATTTTTCCACCGAATAAAATATTTTTGTATTCGGTGATGTACGTTGATCCAGTCCGTCGTAGTGTGACAGACCTATTAGGGAAATAAGAGGCTGAAATGAGGTATTGTTGTATTTTCTATATTTTCTCGGGAATTAAAGAATGGAGAATGCTGCCTTTTGGAACAGTAATAGAACACAAACTACCGGTACCAGTTCATTAAACCATGTTTGTTGGGCTGTAAAGGTTTTAGGCACATTCTCCGATAAAGTGTCCAAAAAGCCAAATCTGTGTCGCCCATAGTTACAAGTCGTATTCAGACTTGTTTCGTCAGAAAGAAATGACTTTTATTAATATAACTGATACTTAGGAGTTGCTTTCTAAAGTGTGTGGGGGCTAGAGGTTGTAACATGCCTAGAAAGTATAAAACAATAAAGCTGATTATACATATCCATTGTTTTCCTCCATGTCGCCAGCCAAGGTGCGTTCCGTATAATGTGTCCCTGTTTGCTATACATGCGCGCATAATAATGGATTATAGGTACTTTTCATTAGCTGGTATGCCCTAATTATAAAGTATAAAACACCACAACGCAGGTTATTAAATTTTTCCAACAGGGCTTTGAGACTATGTCGCCAATATTGTTCACAGATACGTTACCATATTTCTAATGGATAGCAATCTGTCAAAATAACTAGCTATATGAATGTTTTCATGTGTGATGGATCAAGCAGGCTCCATAGTTATATTATATATGTGGTACATAACACAATGGTTTCAAAGTAAAACAAATCAGGTCTATTAATGGCAAAAAAATCCTGACGTTACGTTCATGTCGTCACAGATACGTTACCTAAATTCTACTCCCCTCGGAAAAAACGCTGTGATAAATGAAGCCAAATACCATACCAGACTTTAGTACATTGGGTGATGACTGATCAAGTATGAGTATTAAGTCGGTAAGTTTTACACTTGCACGATTCAGACAAAAGTGTGAAAGGGCTTCACAGATACGTTACCACTGATACGTTACCACCAATGCGTACAAGTAATATTGCTCAAAAATGAAGTATTGTTGAAAAATCACCCATGCATTGTTTTGTGCTCTGAAACTATTAAAGTTTACGATTCTGAATGATTTTCATGAATTCTTCGTGGTTGGAATTTTGCAATTACCGAGACCAAACTTGGACGCTTTATCGGAGAATGAGCCTTTAGCTTATTTAAAATGCGTGGTCAAATATGTCTTATTTTTTGACAAAAACAAGGCTTTTCTTTCTTTAAAAATCTTGATATTGCCAAAAATAGCAAACGTGGAAATTTAAATTTTTTGCCAGTTCTGTTGACTAATCTCCAAACATTTAAACGGGAGTCTCCCTAGAAAATATTTGAATCCGTGATTAAAATATAACTGTTATTGTACCATTGTTACATTTATACAAAAAGTAGTGGTACAAAGAGAGAGGCCATCGTTTGAATGAGAAATTTATTTTTAAATTTTTTCTGTTCATTTCAGGTTGAGATCATCTATAAAAATTCATATGCATATTTAAATTACAATTTTCATAGCATTTTGTAATATTTTAGGCCCTTTTACATGGAATTTAGCAATTTTCGTGCATTTCCACCATGTTGTATCGGTCATCCTGACCTGCGCATGCGCAGATTGTTGTTTCATTTGCACCAGTTATCATCGCACTGAGTAGGCCTACCAGCTCTCACACGTGACCAGTCATTATATTTTAGTCTGTTTCATTTTGGAGATAATTAATGTCATTTGTAATAACTGCTTTTTCATTTTTGCAGAATAATTTTGCTTCCATTCAAGCCCTAAAGTTGTTGAAGTTTCCAGACGTCCCATTTCCACCAAAGTTTAATGGCATATTTTACCAAATGCAAACGGAGGACCTAGTGTTTATTCCTGCCCAAAACTAGCCATATGCACCTTGTACTTTTGCTGTTTTCGGACATTGTAAACACATGTTTTTTCTGTAATTTAAAAGGCCCGCCTTTTTGCGTGATTTGGCAGTGTCCCTTGTATATTGATTTTATGCTAATGCTGTTACGTAATGTGTTGTTTGAAAAACAAAGGTACAGTGTTTATGTAATCATTGAGAAATGCCATGAAAACAATCCACATATGACGTCACGAGTCAACTCTTAAAACATACTGACTGCCCCTCGTATAAGGCGGAAAAACTAAGTCTCATAACAACGTGTATTGGTATAGAATGGCATGCACGCAGTTGGGCGCAATGATTACCTACTTGTCTCCTACTCCTCCTAAGATTTTACACCCAAAATCCTTGTACTTTTGACAAAATTGTGAAAAAAAAGCTGTCAAAGATATAAGCATTTTCATTAATGGTTTTCTCACAATTTGTTCAAATGTATAATGACTTTTGGGCATAAAAATTAGGAGCTTGAGAAAAATAGGGGCTTTATGATTAGTGCCAAAAGTTTGAGATCTTTGGCAAGTTGGGGGGGGGGGGAGGGATCTCATACTCACATTATCGATCATATCAAGCAATCTAAAACATTGGAAATGCTAAGAATCAATTTGCATCATATTAGAAGATATTAGTGTCTTTATGAACATAGAACCTCAGTATAATTTTTCCACATGACAAGAGAGACTGTAGATATTCTTCTAAAGAAAGATTAAGGAGAACTCCAAAAAAGTCTCAAAAAGTTTAACTATACCTGTGTATGAGAAATGATAGCTATATACTTTTAATTTTCTTCAATTATGCCATCATTTTTAAATGAACGCTTTCCAGAATACTTGCTAGTTGATATGTTTCGTAACACTTTATGTTTATGTTTTGTACATTTACGGTGCATGCAGTCTCAGCTCACTCCCAGACTCCTTGCAAATATCATAGATTATCTATGCTAATATAAACAAAAATTCCCTGAAAATGCATGTTGTACCAGACAGGGATGGTCATTATATGGATCCATAAATTGATGCTAAATTTTAATGTGCGTCTCTTGTGTGAATAGACCTGGAAGTGTATCAGAATTCAGAACGGGGGAAGGGCACTATTTACAGGCGGAATGATCTGGAATCACAGACATCTGCTTGTGAATTGAAATGCTGAATTGAAATCACGGCTGAATTTCATTTCAATTCCACTTCATTCTTCATCACTCAACATGATTTCAATTCCAATCCAATTCAATTCTTCATTGCTCAGGATGATTTCAATTCCAATCCAATTCAATTCATGCCCAAGCCCACTCATTTCGATTCCAATTCAATTACTTACTTTGTACTTTGTACTTTGTACTTTTCCTCCTGAATCTTCCTCTTGGGAGCTTTAGGAGTGGTTGTCTAATTCTTGGAGTTCGCTAGGAGTGGTTGTCTAATTCTTGGAGGTCGCTAGGAGTGGTTGTCTAATTCCTCGAGGTCGCTAGGAGTGGTTGTCTAATTCTTGTCTTTAATAATGTAGTCCAAAAAAAAAAAAAAAAAAAAGTGGGTAGGGATGTCAATGATGTCTTGAGGTAGGTCCAATGCATTGAAATGAAAATCACCTAAAATTACTTTCAATTTCAATTCGATTTCAATGCATTGAATTAACATTAAGGGATCTGGAATGAGCGTTTTGAGCGTTTCGACAGTATTTTTGTGGGACATGAGAGCACATCAGACATATCGAATTGCATTCTGAATACGAAGAATGTCTTTCTGATATCAAATATTTTCATTTTTGAAATTCACGATATAATACAAATTTTATGACAAATTATTAAAATTTGATATTTTTCACATTTTTGATATATAACAGTCCTCAAAGTCTAAAGACACATATTCTTAAAGTGTATGTAGCTGGGAGGAAAAGCCGACGATCAATTGAAAATGTTGACATTTCATATTGAAGATATGGATTTTTTTCCCAAAAAGACCTAATTTGGTGTTTTGGGAATAAAATCCATATCTTCAATACGAAAGGTCAAAATTTTCAATTGATCGTCGGCTTTTCATCCCACCTCTATACTTTAAGTATAAATCATCAGATTTATAAAGTTTACTTCGAGTACTGTTATATATCAAAAATATCAAATTTTAATCATTTGCCATAAAATGTGTATTACATTACGAATTTAAAAAAATCAAATTATTTGATATCAGAAGGACATTCTTCGTATTCAGAATGCAATTCGATATGTCTGATGTGCTCTAATGTCCCACAATAAATAATGTCCAAACGTTCATACCCCACCCCCAGAGGCTGGCAACAATATAATATTATACACAGGGATTTGCAATGCTTGTTTTAGGATCTTCCTTGATTGATTGCTTGTAACGTGGCTGGCAACACTCACCCTTACCTTTATTTTCTCTGACTCACCCCCTCTCGCATCTGACAAAATGGCGATGTTTTTAGACGGGATTGGCTTCCCTAACAACCGATGCCGATGAAAAGCTTATCGTTTCCCTTTCCCTGTAATTATTTAGGATTTGATATTTCATGCTCCATTATATCAGCAGGAGATTAGTCACAGGTGAGCCAAATTATGCATTTCATCTTTATGAAAACCGAGAGGTGCTCTAGTCTCCGTGCACTGCAGTATCAATATTAATTTAGGGGTTCATTCATATCATGACTAAACGGTTGTTTATGCCCGATATGAATGAACCCCGTTCATACATAACATACCAGAACATTTTGTGATTCTTATTTCATCAAAATAATAACAAAAAATAACAATTAACATC